>NW_008751657.1:5323613-5426008 GCF_000715545.1 Opisthorchis viverrini | reverse complement strand
ACACAAAACGATAGAGAGTTGAAGGTGCCAAATGCGCATACGAACTCGACAGGCTATAAAACATGTTTGTTTCTCCCTGGAGGTTTCTTCGGTTTTTCATGTCTCTCACAAAACAAACTGACTCCAGTACCACAACAGCAAGTCAATAGCACTTTTTTGTTTCTCCTCTTCGGGTAGGAATGCCACAAAAAACAAACCTCTTATGAAAAGTTGTTTCGCTTTGTGCAAGGATACGTGTATCTTATTGTATAAACTGCATACTGTGTCCGAATATCCAGGTCTGAAAAGCTACCAATACCTGTCACACCGTAATGTCTCAGCAGACATGCAATTTGCGGTCATTGACTTTTTGTAGACATCGTGGTTCAATCGGCTGCAAGCCCGTAGGAGAACCAGAACTGCGACATTCATTCTTACACGTCTGTCAGCAAGGACGATAGCCGTCCGCACTCATTTCACTCCACCGGACATCAGATCACGAAGCTTCTGTAAGTGAATTATGCTACAAATGTCTGTAAATTAAGTGTACCACAAATGTTGTGGTTCATTTAGCCTATTCAGCCAAACATTTTTGTGATTGACGCAGCTAATAATGTCTCGAAACGATTCATATATTTTTAAGTTATCCGAGGTGCATAATATGTTCAGTCGCAATAGACGACGAACTACCGACAAATTTTCAAAGCCAGTTCCTAAGGACGAGAATTATAGCAACTCTTTAATGCTTGCACCGCGATATCTTTAACACAGAAAATAAACCCAGATGTGTTAGGCATGTTTATCAAGTTTCACCTAACTTTGAAGGGCAAAGTCAACAATTAATAAGATAGAAAATTTGTTGGTTCAAGAAATTCATTTCATCATAGTTGATTCGTTTTACGTCTCTCAGTCGTCTGTGGACTACCAGCACCTAATGATCTATCTGAGAATAATCAGTTAAGCAAGCCAAGCACAGAGTAACAAAGAATTACAAGGGAACTCTTCAAATCTCCTCAAAATTCGAGCCTAACAAGCCTAATTGGTACTGTGGAAAAGTTTGTTGCTCCTACGCCTACACAGCAATCCCTTCAATCATGCACCACTATTGAATAGAGCCGCTTCTAGGCTGCTATACATCATACCAAAACTTTTGAGATTTAGAACTACGTTAATCTTACTGGTCCCGTTTCATCGCAAGATGCATTTTTTATCTGGAGTTAACGGGCTATTTCCTCTTTAGTATGTTTTTTCTCACAGAGGCTTATATCAACTAACCCATTGCTATGTTTCTTTTACATTGCGCCAACTCATCAACCAATATGCACCAGATACCTGGGCTTCGGCAACCATAGATGTGGTAGCCATACCTGATGTACCCAGTCCGTAAACTCAAACCGTAAGCTTTAAAATAAGGTGATGGACTAAAATAAGTGCACCATTTGGTTGCTTGATGATATAAGCATATTTCAACTAAATTCACTTGGCTAGATTTTCACGTCTTTTTATTTCTTATTCATTCACAAGTATCTTTCAGCAAGCTCACCTGAGTTTTCAAATCCGTCCACAATGTATTCTCCCATTTTTGGTTGTTAGCTTTTTTACCCGGACTTGCCAATATTCTCCACGGTAGACTTGAAATGGAGGACATAACAGAACTTCCATAACTCCCACCAAGTGTATACATTGCACCTTGAGCTGCTGCATCTAATTATTCCTCATTCTTTCTCAGTTTAATTTTAAATCTATTTTTTATCGATATTCTTCCAGCTATACATAAGGCTCAACCCTACATTGCTAACCGCTTGACAGACCGCATTCAGAAACATGTAACCAGTTTATCTCAATATTTTCGCCATCTAACCTCTACTCAAACTGCCTGCATATGTTGCGAATACATATTAACACACATCACTGCAAGCTTATCAACTGCTTGGTTGTTAATGGTGATTAAGTTGCCCAAAATTTGTGAGCGCTCATAAACTCGGCATATTATTTTGGAGGTATAATGAGTTGGTATGTTAACAAATTCTTGACCGAGATCAGGGACATCAAGATGCGATATGATGTGGCTTTTCACGGATTATAGCTGTGCCAGATACCACTTCCGGCTAACAGTAACTGGCTTATATGTAGCCCCAGAGATGTTCGGTTAGCTCATGGGTAGCAAAATTTTGGTTGGTCCTACGAAAGCTTTTCTGTCAGTGGTTCTTTAGAGTAAGGCTTCTCAAATTGCGCAGTCTAATAAATTCGGAACATGACGGGACCAACGAGGGAGGGCATAGCTTCGTTGACGTACTGTTGTTTCTTGGGTCATTACCCCCATCCCAACCTTCCATAACATACTAATTACGGTGACGGGCAGAAGGCCTCAGTAATGATTAATAACGTCATACTTTAGGAACACAGAAAAAGGTAAGAACAACTAATAAGGCAGTACTTGTAAGCGTATGCATTAATCAGAATAATAATCGACCGCCTTCAACTAAACCACACTAAACTTTTGATAGATACTGATTATTTGCAGATTTGACATTCTGCTGCTTAACTCAAAAAGGCTGAGTGTAATTTAATGAGAACCTCTGCCATAGCGTGTGAGTTGGTAAGCCTGAAATGCAGGGGATGCTTTGCTGGTTACCCTAAATCAGGAAGCAAGCGGTTGTGTGGTGGATATGGCAGTTTCGGATCATAACATTACCTCATAAAAGATGAATTCTGCACTTAAAATATGAGATTCGGAAAAATTACTCATAGAGAACTTTGGACCCACGGCCTTTCAATTAGTAGTTTGAACACTTAACCATTCGGCCACAAACAGCTAACCAGCAGTTTGAATAACCTTCACATGGGCGGAATAAAGTGCTACTCCCTCTTCAGCCACGGAATCCACATCATATGTTCACGTGGTGGGTACCTTATCGAAAACGGATTCCCACATTGAAGCTTCATCATGGCATGAACTGGTTTTCAAGTACAGGGAGAAATATCAGTGGACAATCTCCGAATCTTTTCACACTGTCAACTAAATACTCACAATTTATCCTGCAATCTTATGCTCCCAACAGATGGATATCGGCCACACTCCCATGCAAAGAACGGCATATTAATTTCCATCTTTTCTTGGCTTATCTCATGCAATGAATTAGTCAGGATACATGACTACTTTAGAACAGCGATACAGCTGGTGTCAGGAATTAGAAAAATGTTAACGCATTTCGGCCGACTGGAGCCATCCTACGATCTCTGACAGGAAATAAACCCAGCCTTACTAAGTTTTACGGGTGATTACTTACTGTCTATAGGGATAACTCTATACTTGCGCCTCAGCATATCTGAAATGAAATCCAATAGACCCAACATCATTTTACCGTTAGTGGTTTGCTGCCAGCAACGATATCAAAGAGCCAACTTTTTGTCCATTAGAGACTGGTGTCAAAGGTCGATATTCACAAAGTTCAGTCTCCAAATGTGCCTTCAAAAAACTGCATTCACCCGTGAAGACTTTCCTCCTTCTTTTCATTTTCTGCATCTGAGACGCCTTATGCTCGTGTCAGAAGCAGAATCACTTTTTCTTACTTTAAGACAGTTTCTCCTATTAACAGGAGACACGCCTTCAGGCAGTTTTAGAGATTGGTTGACAAAAATAGGCTTTTAGATTTCTTTCGTATTTGGAACATGCTTTGATACTAGTTTTTGGAAAAGGCATTCCTTTGTTGAACTAGTCCAGGTTCCCTTGCCGCAACCACTATTTTACCACCTGATCAACAGAACGATATTTAACTAGGTTAATCTACTTGAAACAAAACTGTGTTAATCGTAAAAGTTAGTGGGATGTGTATACAATACCCAAACGCTGTGACACTATTGGGCAACATTTGGCATTGGACTATATTTTTGCGTTACAAGACAGAACCAGGTTTTCTAAATAAAACTTTTCAGTCAATCGTCTCTGTACAACTATCCAACTCCTGTAATTACCAGTGCCATTTAGATACTTATGGAATTATCTCTCAGTTTTCTGGCGGCAACAGGGAAAGGCTATTTTTTCACCTCGGTCCCAGCAGTGCACTGCACTCCGCGAGACAGCACCAATTTTATCCAACGTCCATTATTCCTACTGACGGTTTTTTTGGTCTCCCATCAGTGGTAGTTACATGAGGGTTGTGCCGTATTTTTTTCTTATGAGAAAAACGATTGCTTCACGGTAAAATCCGATGGATGTACTGTTACCTTAACTCCTTAACCCAGAAAAACTGCTTTTTGTTAAAATCCTAGAGGAATATACCCCACCACTTCAATAGCACAAGACTTAGAACTAATCAGAAATTCTGTGATAAAAGCATGTTGCCCCGAATCAAATTATTGCTTCCAAGTAGGAAGCTTATTGGTGAAAACCAGATCTAGAAGCATCTGACATATTCCATTTTACTCGTCTTGAGTGCAAGAGATTATATTAGGTCCCTTCCACCACAAAGTGTACCCACGATAATGAGTTTGTCAAATACTGTTTTACGTATGACCCCATTTTATGCATTCTAAAAGTCAATACCGAGTGGTTGGGGGAATCTAGTGAAACTCAGTTGTACTGGGCTCTATAAAATCAACTTCTGTATGACAGTCCCTTCGATATATGTAATTACCAGCTATCTAACCTGAAAACCTATTTCTATCGATTTTTGGTCGCTGCCATTTACATTGCATTTCGCACTTCTATCCACTTTAATCAATGTCAGCCTTAATTATTTCTCTACATCGTCTCTAGGCGGAACGGAGGAGAATTCAATACTAATGCAGAGTTCAGGCTACCACAAACATTCAGTGTTTATTGTATGTGTTACGGTTAAAATGAAGCGGACATTAATACTATTCAGCCCAAATATATTGACCTCTGGATGCTCTACTGGGAACATCCTTTGTCGCCACAAATATGCTCCGAAATTATTTAAAGATATTGGGCTGAATGGTTGGTCCCAACAGTCTGTTTACAGAATTCACTGATTAGGTACAAACGGATCAAACACCCGCTCATACTAGATCAAGATGGAAGAATAACTCTGTTTAGTTCATATACCGCACTCTTTATCAATTCAGTCCATGCGCTCATAAGTAATGGTTTATTGGGATACTAAATAAGCATCGATAGATATCAGACTCTTTCTAACCACCTAGAGCAAATGAAGCTGAATGGAAAAACCTCAGGACAAGTGACATAGACCAACAACAAAAATTAACGGAAGTAGAGCGCAGAACGGTCTGAGTTCCTCATGCAGAATAATGGAACCTGCAGTCAGCAAAGTAGCCAATGTACACGGCGCTCCACAAAGCAAAACATAAATTCCCGACGTAAAAAGGCCTTAGCTTGACCAGAGATTTTTATTAGGCAGTTCAGTCTCGTGGATTGAAAATAGATAATATAACCTTATATATAATACAATAATATCTAATAATATAATATAAATAAAATATCATATAAACAAAATGGTAGATATCTAAATTGACCAAACCCGTTTAATCAGCCTGCAAAAAGTGTTTCGGGGAGATATAACGTTCCAAATTAAATGGTATGTGGTTCTTGTTAGCTAAGCGTCTTAAACACTTATTCATCTGGCATAAATTTGGCTTTGTTATTTTATTAAATCTTACACTCTAGTCCTCTCGTTATTGCTTCTATTATTTAATGCACTAGTCTTTCACATGGTTCCGTATGCAGCACAGCAATATAATAATATATAATAATATAATATAAATAAAATATCATATAAACAAAATGGTAGATATCTAAATTGACCAAACCCGTTTAATCAGCCTGCAAAAAGTGTTTCGGGGAGATATAACGTTCCAAATTAAATGGTATGTGGTTCTTGTTAGCTAAGCGTCTTAAACACTTATTCATCTGGCATAAATTTGGCTTTGTTATTTTATTAAATCTTACACTCTAGTCCTCTCGTTATTGCTTCTATTATTTGATGCACTAGTCTTTCACATGATTCCGTATGCAGGACAGCGCAGATGACTTATGGTTTTACATACCCTGCGCAGGAGTTTATGAATATATTTTGCTGTATAGGATGCCTTTGAAATAGTTAGTCCCTCGTTTGTTATCCGCCTAAAAAGCAACTTTAGTGACGCATCTAAGTGGTTCATGGTGTACTGTATTAAGGATCGAGGATCAAGCCAAGGATTAATTTTTTCGGAACGATTCAGTATTTTCGGCCCTTGGACTTTATTACGCTTCAAGTTTGTGCCACATTTAGGAGCCTTCTTTAGTTTGCTAGTTTATGGTAAAAAGCGAAATGAAGTAAGTAATGTTTTCTTGTAATGAATTAGAGGGACCAATACACACCCAAGTTCAGAAACTAATGTTTACATCTATTGATAGTATAAACTACTATGGTTGCAACTCAAAACGCAACTTGAAAAGGACCACAGCCTGACTCGAAAAATTTACAACAGCTAGTAGAACACCGATCTTTTGAAAAAACCACTCAGCACCAGTCTATGAGCTACCCATATGTACCCCAGTAGATAGCAACTAGTCAGAGTCGCGCTTTGCTCACGACAGATTATCCGTTACCCTACTTATACCTGGAATATTCCTCCATGAGAAAGTGACGAATACAGCAATAACACTGATTTTTACCAAAGGGTTATTCGTTTAATGCCAGCTATTTTTATGGATATCATCCGTCCTTAAGCATTACTAGTTTACCTCTATGAAGCAAATGAGAGCAGGCTGTTATTACTGCTTTTTTGACGCTGAATGTTAACAATAGCGATGACAGTTTTATTGGGGCTCCTCGTTGTTTTTAGATATCTTTTTTCAGCTCGAACTAAAAAGAACTACCAGGTTACCGAAGTCAGTATACCATCATGGACGCAGTCCCTTATTATGACTGTCGTGTGAGATCCAATTATGAGTTCTAAATTCCTTGGATATCTATGATTTGTTTTTTACCCCAAGTTCTACTAACAACAAGATGTATCTTCGGGATTAACCAGTGGCATGCTTACCGGAATCAGTTAAAATAACGGAACGTGGCTTATCGTTAGGCCCAAGCAATGGAACATTCTTTTCAGAAGTAAGTATAAACTGACGGATTAAAACCGCGTTGAGGGAGATGAGAGTATTGGTTGTTACATTTCTCCGCACTTCATGAGGATATTGATTAAATGGGTGGAGTGCAATAGAATAAAGCCATCAAGAACACCTAGGACCATAATAAATCTCGGCTAGAAATCATACTTGAAAAACTTTTCTAATCTCAATATAAGCTTTAGGAAAGCCCATAAGTCGCATCCACCTGCTCTTTTATCAAAAATCCGACCTCAGCAGTAGGGTGAGCAAATAAGTAAATTGCTGGAAAAAACGAAGGAGGAAGGACCAAATCTGAGCTCTCCATAGGAATTAGTGTGGATTTTTCATAATCCGAAGAAAGTAAAAATACGCTTACAGAAGCCAAAACTATCAACAATTTTTGTGACCTTCTGTGAGTGAGTTTTTGATGTAAAACAACGCTAGATTGGAAGCGCATGGCAGACTTCCATAAATACGCTCATTTGCATATCATTTGGTATTAACGACAGGCAGCTGAATCTGTTATTTAGGATATTCCTGGTAGATCCATTTACCCTTCCTGACAGAAGCGTACGTGTACAGCGCTACAATATATATTTTCTCGATTTGTAGCTCAGTTTTCTGAATTTTAGCTGCCGGGAGGAAACATGGAGGGACGGTGAAGCGAGGTATAGCGGTTACTCATCGTTGAGAAAATGGAGACGAGATACGCGAGACGCTGGGAAAACTTAAGAAGGCACTGTTTGGCAGACTTGTCTATGCCACAAAAATTTCCGCACCCTTGATACACGTTTTGGAGCCTTTGTGTGGATTTGGACATCAAATAGCAGTGGACACTTATGGTATTTCACCCATCGTTGCATAATTTTTTTGAAACTTCGCACACCAATCTCAGTAGCTAAGCCTTTGTTCAAATACATTTTGTAAAAGCCTATGAGAAAAATAAAAAAGAAGGTGACATACAGCCACCAGTTATAATATTCGAATCTTCCCAGATCACGATGGGTAAAAAACGTCCAGACATTTGCAAACAGTTGCTAGTTTGAAAGCTATCTTTTGAGGATTAAGGCAGATCAAGGATCCAAGAGATCAAAATCCATCAAGAGTTCCAAAGATCGAAAATCGCAACCGTACGCGTCAATAGCGGTTTGATTTGAACAAATATGTACGTTCGGCTTGTTGTTTGACGTCCTAAAGTTTGATTGCATGCAACACCTGAACTGTACTTAATTTGTTCTTGTAAATTCCGCTAAAGTCGAGCACCTTCTGAGGCGAGAATCAGAGATGAATCTGTACAAAATATTTTTGAGCCTAGCCAGTGCTTCTCGATTCCGNCGAGCACTTTCTGAGGCGAGAATCAGAGATGAATCTGTACAAAATATTTTTGAGCCTAGCCAGTGCTTCCTCGATTCCGATCCCGGATGAATATGCGAAGAGCGGTATTTGCATTATTTCCGGTCACGCCTAATTCCGTCAACAAAAACCCACCTAACAAACAAACTTGATAAAACGCTTGTAACATTCTCAATCAAATGAAAAATCCCTCCTGAGTTAAGCGTTAAACAAACCTGGTGCTGTGATTCGCTAAGTTAGTGTTGTACTTGTGTGGAGCCTCACTTGATCAGCAAAACTGTTATTCTCTGTGAAAATCTTGGTAAACTGTTGGGTAGTCTTGTTGTCTGCCTCACTCAACTAAGACTTTACCTCATCTCACCAAATTTAGGCGATGTAATCCAAAAAAACTGAAGCCTACCATTTGCCAGCTCCAAGCCATTATCGGAAATTCATCTCTGGCTGTCGGATAAAACTAGCGATAAACTGTTGAATAAAAATTGTCTTGAACGTCAACCCGAACACTGTACAAACAAGTAAATAAACTCCAAACAACTTAGTTTAATTTGTTATACTATTCAGAAGGAATAGGGGAGTGTTACTCTTGCAAACAGCTATCCGCCAATTTTAGTTATTCTGAGGAACAAAGATGTGAAGTACGAAACAGTACTGCATCGAAACTTACTAGACCACCTTTATTGTTAAATGGCGGATTCTATGGTACCAGCCATTGAAGGATATTGTTTATTTGCTGTACCAACTTAATGGTAAAAAAAACACAAATGCTGGTCGTCGGTGACTGTTACATACTACTACCGGAGGAGGGATATGAAACCTACCCTACCCTGTGACCCGTTTATTTATATGGAAATTAACCACTCGCAAAATGGGTCTGACTGAAAGAAATTCACCTAGATTTTCATTTTTGAATAAATGCTAGACAATGTTCAAAGGCCACCAAGCGCTTCACGGCTGTTTCATTCGCTCTGCGCATAACTGGCTCTTGCGCACCTCCTGTAAGCTTCGGCTGGTTTTCAACTCTTTGGATGTAGGCTAAAACTCTGCACTTTAAGCGTCAGTTAGTTGATTATCAATGTGACTGACCTATCTTCGGACAGGAAATTATACCAATATACACTGTCCATGCGGTTAAATCGACGTAATTTGATGCTAACCGGCTCACAAAGTAACGAGTTTTAAAGAGAACAATTTTCCGAACTGAGAAATGGGATGATTTCATAAAAAGAACTTGGTAAAAATAGTCAGGTTCGATTTACTAAACACACTAGTGTTTTTCGGTGGTGAAACGCAATATTTTGCGGAGAATAAATTGACTTGACACCTTCGTAACAGGCCTCTTATGGGCAAAACTGCAGTAGGGGGTGAAAAATTTATCCACCAGGACGCGCAGTTCTGCAATACTCTGGAAACTGCGAAACAACTCCGTGGACTGCATGAATGAAAATGGTTGCACCTAGTCAACACATCCAAAAATAACTCACGCGGTACGACCAGATTTCCATGTATTGAGTTATAATGTAGTCGATATCCTCCCGCGAGCTACCTAACGCCTGGCAATTTTTGTGGACTTTTGTCGGTTGAATAGGCTTTAGTAAGCAATAAAAGCAGCTAAGATAGCGAAGTAAATTAGTTGTCTGTTTGACTCCGAGATACAGTCGAGGCGGGCTCACCTTGCGAAGTGTTAACAAAGACTTCGGTCCTACGATGGTGCGATTGCTGACACAGTGCACTATACCGGTCAACGGTAAACATTCAGTGACAAAAATGTGACGTTTAAAAATGTCATGTGATCGTCATTTACGCACCTGATAATTCTAACGGTGAAATGTATAGCCTCAGAATATCTGAACTGGCACAACAGTGACGTATTCTGTTTGTTGGAATAATTCGAAAGCATGTCAGAATTTATCAGACAATTTTGAAGTACTCTAAAGTTTACTTTTGTTTATTATTATCTGTACCACATGCAGTGCAAAGTTGTTGACAACAGCAAGGTCAGTTTGATTGATAACAGCTTTTGAGAAGGCTTCTGTAAAGTAAGTGTGGAAAGGGAAATCGTCATAACATTTGAGGAAATTTTTTAGTCACAAGAGCGCATAAAAAACCCGTCTGAGCCAACTTGATAAACCTAGATAAACTTCAGAATTTAAGATGTAATCAGCGTTTTTGAATAAAGAGAATACAGCTGAGAAATAATTTTCAAATATAAATCCATCTAAACGTCTTACTTATTCAGTTGTTGGAAAGATCAGCAGCGGTTTTTAAAAATAACTAATGCATCCCGCTCTCTGAAATATTAAGACGCAAAGTGATTTTCATGGATGAACCCCGGTTACTTTAAAGGATAACTGAAGGGCAACTTATAACTGGACAGTGTCACCAGGTATTGTGCACAACATGGTTTTGTCAAAAAATTGGCTAACCTACTGTAAAGCCAGTTCGAAGTGACTGCATACTTAGCAGACATGGCTGCCAGAATGGTACCAAAAAGCCTTTTCAAGCGTTAGTCCGTCATTATTAGACTTTGCTACAATATCTCCCTACGAGTATACTGGAGATTCCCGTTTTTCTTCTAACTTTTGTTGAAACCACACAACTGACAAGTCATTCATCTCAGTTACACAGCTTTCATACGGATAATGTAAACATGATCACGGGGGCGATTTCCCAAAATATCCTCATATCCAAATCATAAGTGAAAGCGTCTCCTATTTGTGTTGTTTAGGTCACAAACAGAAGGTTCATTTTGAATTCGTCAACTGAGGATTTGGATATTTTTCAGCCCAATGGCCACTTCACCCTTCTCAGTATTCCTCAGTATGAGTATTAGTATTCCTCTTTTTAGAAATCCTCAAGCATGAGTTTATTCTTTTACCATGCTCGGAAACCAATACTTAAGTAGGCAGTACACCTTTCCAGATGGATCTTTCAAGAGCATCAAAAATTTCTCCTCCAACGAATATTCTGTCATTGAAGGTAGACCAGTGAGAAACTTATCGCAGCATTTATGTACAGCAACATGGCGTCTTGGACAAACTATTTGGAGCGGCGGTCCAGATATTCATTATTGTATGTCTGTGACTGATAATACTAGCACACTATTGGGTACATCTTTAACCTTCGTCAGACTCGTCATCAGGTTAATCAAACCAGTATATTCTACTATGTAGCTAAGCTTGTCGTGAAGTATGATAAGAACCAAGCAAACCGGCCACAGTACTTTATAGAAATAACATGTCTTAAACCAACGGGGCCAAAGTTTGGCACGTACAGTTCCGACGCAAAAACAAACTGCTGGTAACTACCCATAGGCTTGCTTGATTCACTACACACGACTTCGCTAGCAGAACGAAGAGTGTGAAAAGACTAGTCACAAATCGCCTGGGGCCTTAGTGAAGAAATCACCAGGTGATGTGACAAAGCGATAGTGTCGAAGGCTCGTCAGACTTTAGAAATGGGATGATGAGTTAATTCTTGAGCCAGGGACACGCACTACTGAACCTGATCACCATCGATTTTGAGGAAAACAACTGTTCAGCTCTTCTTGAAATGCCAGGTGTTTTCTTGGAAAGTCATTTTATCCGATGGGTTGATTCCTTGCTATCTAGCATGGATTAGAAGGAGTGCCAAGAATACTTCAGTATTTTTCAGCCGCAACCTCACTAAGAATCCGACAGAAGCTGCTAATTTAACCGTTCTTTCAGCTGACGGGTAAAATAAGAGCTTTGATGGAAGAGTAATAGAACCCCCAACTACCTTTATGAAACCCACTTTTTTCAACTTTCTTAGAGATTCGTGAGCTGCGCACCGCTAATGGTTCTTAACAGAGACTAAAAATTTGCATTGGGTACTTCAGCTTGTCAGCATAGATTGACACCACTTTAGGAAAAATATGATATGTCTGGTGATTGCAACGCAGTTATGAATAAGCTGGCTGATGATAGTCAACAGACTTCTGCATGCCTTAACGATAGTTCTTGTTTGTAATTAATCGCTAAGGTAATTCAGACACTCCTCATCTTAGTATTTAGTTGGAGCTCTTTTGTACAATTACTGTTTTTTGATATAATATTGTCGTGCCTTAAAAAAGCAATCCCCTCAGCCACTTACAGTTTCCTGCTTTGAATCGATCGTTTTGGTGAACGGCTTGGCGTTTTCTAATTACCGACTTACACATGTCCCCTCTACTTTACTTGAGTGTCTTCTACTGCCATGAAGGCTGTGCTTTGAAAGGATTAAGTGCTGTGTTTATGCTCCATGCAGTAAGCGGCTTCTTTTTCGGAAAGTAGAGTTTGGGGATTAAAGATTTAACAGTGCTACACAAAACTGGGAAGGAATTTTCCACCCCTTGGAGCTTTCCAAAATTTGTGTCGTCTCATGTCACTTTTTGGCATGGTTGTCATTACTAGATCACCATGTCCAAGGAACCATGTCACCGAAATTTTGTTTAACAAGCTGAATTTGTCCAGCGTGATGCATCAAGGTTCATCTTCCCCGTGCTAAAGACAATATTATGCAGCTTTTATCATGCACATTGATCTACTTTTTGTTACCAGCAGCTAAAATGGGTGGCTGCCTGCACAAAACTGTCTGAGGTAGAAGCTCCTTTGTTTCCCCGCTGAGTTTAATAGCGCACAAATTATCTAAGTGCAATTTGAACCGTAACTGGACGTTCTCAAGACCGCTGTCATTAGAGTTTTTCTCAACTTCTGTGAGTGAGCACAAAACTCGGACACGTTAATTCTGTCATAACTTAATTACCCGAGTAAGCTTATCAATGTTGCCCGATTCAGATATGTAATATCAGTACAAATCAAGTGCGAAAAATTTGTGACAGTTTTGGACTCAAAAAGCGGTAAAATATAAACCCCGATAATTGGCCACGATTACCACAGTGTGAGAGTAGAAAGTTGGGGACTTTGAAGTATTTTCGCACATTTAACCAAAACGTCTTACGAAACGGTTCTAATCCAATCAAAGCTAAAAACCTCAGCACGGCAACTAGGATGGTCAAAGATTTTATAAGTAAATTTTGATGGTGGTCATATTAGTTTTGATCTCATTTTAACATCTTAACGATAAACTAGTACGCGCAGACTAGACTAGAAAACTTAGGAAATGCTAGGATTGCCTTACCGGAGAAAATTTCACTAAACTTGCATCCCGAACAGCCAGGAAAAAATACACAGGCCTGGTTGGTGGCCAAGCGAGTTTTGACATTTTTCGCAAGAAAAATGCTCACAGATGTGCTCTGTTTTTTTGTTTTCAGACCACTTCCCCCAAGGATCCTGGGATTTCGTGGAAGGTTGAACAAGCAAACCAAGAATAGCTTTTTCTTCATATCGAATATTTAGCCGAAGTATGGTCCTTCTAGATGAAAATGCCTTAAGCAAACGGTGGATTTCCATAAGAACACTAAACAGTCGCTTGTGATCTTGTCAGCTGAATTTAAGATTTGAATTTTACAAAAACGTTTGTGAAACCAAATTTACTTATTCTTGTTATTTCACCCAAGACTTTTATCGAGCCCAAATTTTTTTGCCTTAAAATCTGAGCACAAGGAGACCAGACAGACCTTGTTTAATTGAGCGACCGACAAACATCGGTCAACGCAAGCAGACCAATATTTGCTCCACATACCGCTGATTATGCCGGTATGCGTAAAAACAGGGAAACTTTCTGTCACATGACAAAAAGTTAGGTGTCAGAAATGTAGCCTAAGTTATCTAAACGCAACAAAACTCACGGGGTAGCTGAAAGCTCTTCGAAAGCCCACGACTAGTCTCACCCTTCTTCGGGCTTGTCATGGAGTTGCAGTCCCTAAGTTTACACTAGCCCAATCGAACGTAATACGACAATTACTCATATTTGCTTCTACGAATTTTCCGCACTGACCGAACTATATGTGACACTGTTGTACAAATGGTTGTTCTTGGATAGTACTCAAAAACCGCCTAGGGATGTACGACCCCAACACTGATACTGTGGGTATAGATGGCAGTAAAACGAACCAGTTTGATGGCTGTAAGCCTCGAGTTATGATGGTCTAAGGCAGTTTCCCCGCATTAATCCTACACGTCTTTGGGGCTGTTTTTTGCAGAAATAACGGGCTGTCCTGACACAGACCGTTAACCATGCTTTTGGACATCCAGCAATCAGTTGAATCAGATGCTCACTGAACAAGTTATTAGTGAAGTTTCTTCCACGATCAAGTATTAGCATTTATCTAACTATTACCGAAATTCACGTCAAAGGATTCATGTCCCCATGTTTCTCGCTCACGCTGCAAAACATCATAAGAGCATTGCCGGTGAGGCCCCTTCCCAATTACTGTGTTGAGTGTACCAGACACAATCAGGTTTTTGGGTTAATTAACCTAAGTACTTACGTCTCTTGCAAATTCCCTTATTAAGTACCGCAAATTCAAGTCTCCATTTTCCACTCTGGCGAAGTTTGCCGATATGTCTGAATTGGATTTGACCAGCAGGATCTGGCTAATATTTTTCGCAACATGCAGTTAAGCAATCCATTCATTCATTCATTCATTAATATTCATTAATATTCAAAAGCCATTTTAAATATCTTATCGGTCGGCAGACTTTGTGCACTATTTTCTTTTTTGGCCAAGCGCATTCAGCAAGGTTTGGAAGTGACCTATTTGTCGAGGCAACGAAATGACATTACAGCGTCATGGCAACACCGGTGTGGTATAGAACCATATCACAGGTCACGGCCACCTTCCAAGGTATTTCCAAAGCTTGACTTGTGAGTAGTTAGTGCGCCGTCTAAACGATTATTATTTAATTAGTAAGTTAGCAAGTAAAGATATGTTCTATCAGCTGTCGGTTTCACGGACTCACCTTCTCACCATCTCATATTGAACGCTTTTCTCAACAGACGGTTTTTCTTTATGTCCGCGAGTCCTTCGACCTACCGTAGCCCACAAAGCACGGTAACGGAAGGCTTATCACCCAGAGCCAAGCTAATGGAGCCCGAAGCTATTGATTGCAATCTGTTGACAGCTTCAGCATTCGATGATCAAAAGGGTGAGGCCACAAGGCTGAATGGAATGATCAGATGAATATAGCCAGTCAAATGGTCGCTGTGAACGGGAATAGAATTAACCCAACTAACCGCGCATTAGCGACAAACAGCCTGCAAGCAACTTTGCAAGCTCGGCGACCTCATTTACAACTAGGCTTCAACCTACTTTAATCGTTAGGTAATCATCTGTCTAACAAATATGCATATGCTAACCCCACACAAATGCTAACAAAATACCGGTACTCGTACTCAACTCTCTCCTTTAATGGGTACGATATTTGGAACCGTTGTTTACTAGTTTATCAAACGAAGTCACGAACGATTTTTTACAGCAGTTTATTCTATCAGTTACAACACTAAGAATGCCTCAGGGTTGAATCTGAGGAACTTTTCGGCAAAGATAAAATGTAATATTCCGACGGGCTCTGTGATTTGAATGAACAATCTTATTTTAGCGGCATGCAAAGGAATCGTTTGAATTCAGCTAAATTCAGACGGAGTTTAAAATTGCTGCAAGTGAATCAGCACGAGCAATCAAGATTATACTCACACCAGACGTTAATGATAAATTAGTGGCCATAGCAAAAGATCAAAAGACAAACAGTCGGCGGCAGGATAAGATGATGCCAAGTTTATAAAGAATGAATGCAATGGACACCGCATTAATAGCTAATACGCTTGTCATTGACTTAAACCTCAACTCCTCTTATAGATAGTTGTGAATACATCCAAAATTTCTGTTCTCGCAACACACCCTTGCTTTGTGATGCCGTTAGTGTAAAACAGACACCTTTCAGCAGTTTCCACTGTGAGATACAGATTAATTTTACTCATTAGTTTTGGGTGCCCGCTGGGATTTGTAGACTGCAACTTCACATCACTCTCTTTTGTGCCTTTGTCCTCCTGTTCTGGCGAAATCATTCTGGTGAATCCGCACAAAATGGGAAAAATGCTGGATCCCTGTTCTAACTCTTATTAGAGCTCATCAGTAGTGCATATCCCTGGTTGTGCTGGGTTTGAACTCAGCATATCAGACATGCTAGGCGAGCGTGTTACCACTACTTCGCCAGCGCATACTGGGTGCATCTGGATTTTCAAGTCTGAACAAGTGAATATGTTCACGCTTTCAGCCAGTGGAAGTTCCACTTCGATGAGCGTATCCAAACTGTCTGCATACGACACAGCCAAATTTCTTGCTTCCATGAACAAAACCTTATCTTCCCTCGGATTATGAGCGATTTTTTCAAAAAAACTTATTTTAGTGCTCGCACAGTGGTAGAAGTTGAGTGGGTAATAAATGTGTATTTCATCACTGCAGTCAAATTGTGATCCATACCGTAAGTGGAAGCAGAAACGGAGTAAACGGCAAGAGCTACAGTAGTAGTGTCGTCAATGACCTGAGCAGGGAAAGCGTAAGACAAAAGAAGGTATAAAAAAGCACCCACACCTTTGATCACTGGGTATCACCGAGTGATACGGATCGCTTACAGATTTACACCCGGAGTGGCAGTGTCAACAAATCTTAATGTACCGCCGTGTTATATCTCAGTCGTTGGTTAATTTATATACTACGAACCCCACTACTCGGTTAAAGTTTATATTTTGAGGGGTTGAAATACATGCAACAACAATAAAAAGGTGTTCATCTATCAGTTAATGTATTAAAAAGGATGACAACGGAGCCAACTTGGTAATATGGAACGGAACGGAGACTACTTAATGCGCAGAATCAGGGTTGTCTTCATTCAACGCATTTGGCACACCCGTTAAAACCAACCTGATTTGAGAATGAGCAGCATTTGGTTTCAACTGAGAACTAAGCTTGATTTGCACCGAAAATGCGGAACCGACAGGAGGCTGTTCCCAGTTTTTGCCGACCTTGAAGTGAAACACCATGGAATGTTGGACATCTTGCCGAATGAGCCCTGACGCTGTCTTTACAGCACATTTGGCTGAATAATATCATGCAAATTTCAACTATCTTGTCAACACCAAGCTGATCTTCCCTTACTTTGCTAGCGGTGCAAGAAAGACATTGCTGTTTTAGCGGCAGGTTATAAACAATTATAGCTTTGCTCCGTTATGAAGGATAATTTTATCATCACAGCTATTGATAAATTAAAGTACTTACATCCATTATCAAGCAGTCCTAAAGAAATTCAGTTGCCTGCTGAGAATCTGGCATCTTATCGATGAAAACAAGCTTCGTGGCATGAAAATCGCTTATTTCAACGAAAGACGCAACAATTCGTGATTGGTACTTAACCGCTCACGTCGATCCTACTAACTGGCAGTTTCTAGCAAACCGCAAAATTCCGAGAATGTGGTAGCTTTACCACGAGAGATGGAAAAACAGAGTCATAATTAAAGCTAAATAAAAAGCCAAGGAGCGGGTTAGAAACACATATTCAAGTGCCAAGTTGTGACGTTCAAATACTTACACATAGTTATGAGATATTCACCCAAGTTGGCCCTGCAAAATGGGTTCAGATAGCAGGACGTAAGCTGTAGATGTCACGGTTCTTACTGCAGTTAGCTTCATACTTTGTCTAATAATGAGAACCCACTGATAAGCTCGTTAAGCAGACACCTGGTATAAACAAATCTAAGTTGATCTTTGACTTAGATGGGGTCACTAAAAACTGCAATTATGTTGGATTTAGCGCAATTTCAGTTTACTTCAAGCGTTTGGAAGAGAAGGGAAATTTCTGTAGGATCCACGGGCAATGAACGCCAATGAACAGTTTAGGGTACTCCTTGACCACAGACAGTTTCGACAGAAAATTACGAGACAGAAGCTTTCGGACGCGCAATTCGCTCATGGCAGTGCCTGGGTTACCTTCAAGCTTAAATGCCACTAGTTTACCTCACTTTAAATGCGCCGCCAATTCTGATGTTTTGAGAAAATCTGCTTCCAAAATTGTCTGCTTTATGTCTAAACTGATCAGGAACTGATGATGCACCGACCTGTTGTCTGGACGCATTCAGCGCAATGACAAGTCATCAACATTCAGTTTATATCCACCCACTGCCCTCACGGCTAGCGGAAACGGGTAACATCCTGCTTAGTTTCCTCTCTGCCCCAGTGATACCCTCGCTGGTGTATCGACCAAGGACAACTCCTTCCTCCCGTCAATCTCAGTATTTGCCTGAATCGTAGCATGTGTCAAAGCACTACTCTTAACCCACTCGGGAAAAAAATAGAAAGTTACCGTTATTAGTGTTATTATTATTATTGTTTTTGTTGTTGTCATTACTAGTGTGCGGTGGATACTACTGATGAAGCATGCAAGTAGTGCGTGGTTTTCTCATACATCTGCTTCGCGTCTATTGAAAAGTGAGATTTATTACGGAATTTATGGAATCGATTTGTAGCATTCGTTTACGCTTGAGTAATAATCAGTGAGTATCCAGAAGAGTTCAGGAAGACGCGTTAGAGAAGAAGATGGATACACAGTTTTTATAAACGAGATTCATGTGACAGTTTTGCTTCCCTATCCAATAGTCTGTAACCTCAGTGGATGTTCCCAATAAGTGAGTCCGCAGCGAAGGCTTTCTTCCTTTTACTAGTATTGGCGGTTGTTGTTGACAGATGGCCACATAAGGCGGCATTAATTCTTCCAGTGGCCAAGCATGCAACATTTGTAGCATGGACTCGTTCGAATGTGCCCCACGATTCTGTCTTCATGGCAGTAACCTGTTCAGTCCTCCACTGATCAATCATCGCTTTCCTCCTGCTACTGCAACTTGGCCATTGGCGCCTCGGCTTATTCCCGCGCCAGGTGCACCATCTTCCCCACGCTTAACCAGCAGGTGGTCACGGTCAACGAGTGGATACAGTTATATCCAACTGAGAACCTATAAGGATCACGCTGTAGAACAACGTAGATAACAGTCGAAACCAGAGTCTGTCGCGCTAAATCCTCCTTTCCAACAACTGTCCACCCTATAGACTGATAAGTACAGTTGTTTGATGTTTACATGGTATCGCTAGCCAAATTATTTAACTTCATTTGTGCGTTACACGTTTTGGTTTTTAAGATAGTTTAAGAGATGTCAAGTTCTTGCCACATCCAAATAACCCAATGGAAACTCCTTGAATTGTTGAACTGCAACAGCGAATAAATTTCCTGCCAAATTTAGTTTAAGCAAAAATGACCAATGTTTATCGCTCCTGGATCCGCTGCACCTCCATTTCGTTGCCATGTCTATTGTGTACAATACCAAAAGTGTCTTTGGATACCAACGATGTACTTGACACACACAATAAACTTTTTACAATACCGTTTAAAAGTATCCATGGCGGGCTCTGAGATCAATTATAATTCCCGGAAGTTGAAAGTAGGGCTTGAAACGTTATTGACTGGAGGCGACAGCGTTGCTTTTTCAGAACATGTCAACGTTTTGACATACCGATATTCTTCCTTACGGTTACTATCCAGTCCATGTATAATCGGTGGAAAAGTGTAGTGGTTGCCAGGACACCATGCTGACTGTGTTACTGGATTTGGAAGGTTCTTGCATTTATTTTTAGCATGGTCATCAGTAGTCATTGAGGCCAAACTAACCCCTAAAATTCGTGACCAATCCCACTCAAGATATTCATCTTCTCCTTCAACTTATGACCTGAATCAAGCCACAATTTCGCAACTTGACCAGTGCGTATCGACTAGTAGCGAAATCGAATGGCCACCTGCTTTCTAGGATTGGTCTGTAAACGCTATTACTGTCTCAGGTGTTCACAACTTCAGACCGGTATTTGTGCATAAACACCATGTCTTTGCGATGAGTTCAATCATGGAACCATTAAAATGGTCGGATGGAGGAAAGTAGTGTTAATTGTACCGATAGCAGAATATTGCCATTTTGTCCTTATAGAATTTCATTTTTAGGCCTAAGTATGATGAGACGCTGCCGGTGTAACGGTGATTTTACTGATGGGGAAGGCATGTGAGTAGTAAGTTATCTCATGAAACCGCTTTGCGTCTCTTGGAAAAGGGATATCTGCTGCGGAATTTGTGGAGTCGCTTTGTAGCATTTGCTTGAATTTGGGGAACGGTCAATGAATAGTCATGGAAGTTCAAGAAGACGCATTCAAAGAGAAGATGGATATTCAATTTTTGTAAACAAGATGTAGGGGGGAGTTTTGCTACCCTGTCCAATAGTCTGTAACCTTTCAGTTGGCATTTTCTAATAAATAACTCCGCAGCGAAGGCCTTCTCCCTTTCACTGGTAGTGCCAAAACACGTTCTGTTAATAGTAACGTTTGAATCTGAAAGGATCAATGAACTGCGACGCACAATTCAGCGAGTAAGGCCGAGTGTCACATTTGAAACTCAGATAAAGCATAGGAACAAAATTTTCCCACTTGTCGGTATCTTTGAGTTTATGTTCTCTATCCACCCTAATCCACCTGATTTCACACGAAATAAATTTTTCCCACACGAAAAACATTGGAATAGCCCTTTAAAATACCTTTTCAATGGGTCTTTCCATTTGCAACGCTGTGTACACCAGCAAGTCATGCTCTGCTGAGCTCTGGCACACGTACAAACATCTCGTTTGAATCCTGTTATACTATATTCTCGCGAACTTCGCGTCAAACCAAGTGTACACAAGCAGCCAATAGAATAAATTATCCTAATAATGAGAGCAATAACCGGGAGTGTCCATCACACTGTGTCTAGTTTAGATTGACTCACATCAAATCGAAACGCGGTGGAGACAAGAACTAATAGTTACATGCCCATAAAACCTAATCTAAAGCTGTCACCTTGTCGCAGTGATCGGGCTTCTTTGCTAAAATGATTCTGCGGGCTATGCTGGCTAGAACTTAGTTCCTGAGGGTTCACCTATCCCAGAAGGGCTAACAGCGAGCACCTCGACGAAGAACTGGCAGTTCCCGTACTGCGGGTAATCATATTATGAAGCAATCTGGAGGTAAATTCGTAATAATCACTGCAGTAGGACTGTGAAGGCAGCAAGCCGTTTCATAAAAAGGAGCATGTCCAGTCCATATTTATGGAAGCAGCAATGCTGCCTTCCCTCAGAGATAGACGGGTTGGAAAAGGTCGGCCCCAAAAACCACACACACAAATCGCCCAACGGTTGACTGTGACCACCGGCGCATTATTCAATACGGTCAAAATACTTTTAAAACCGAAGAGTCCTGTGCTGCCCAATAGGCACCTGCTGTGCGCAGCTGCACTAGGAGTGAGAGAGTAGTGCCGTACTCCCTGCGCCTTCGGGCCAGGCCAACCAAGTGATCGAAACTGTAGCATCTGGAACCAAGTACCTATTGTACACGGTTGATAGCTGATAAATTGAAGCTGAATTGACATGTGGTAATTGACGTGCACCTAAAATCCGTACACGGCCAATAATTTAAACAAACTGTGGGCAGATAAGTTGTTTCACATATTCAATGTAAGTTCATTCTATTCATGACCGCTACACAAAAAATTAGGGTTAATGTGTAACCTTCTATCCTTATTATCAACAACACGGCCAAAGCTTCCTTGTAAACCAATTAAGAAACAAATTCTAGAAAGCAGACCATTTTTAATGTGCGTTTGGTATAAAATATTTGGGTCATCAATCAACGACTTTGCCATATCTGGTGATTATAATGAATCACAAACCGGAATTTTCTATTGTCAACTTTGGTTAGAACCCCTCAGTTAGATTTTCTGGTGAGGAGCAGTCATTACTGAATTCCAGGCTTAACTGGGGATGCTCGAACAAGGAGATATTAGAGTTACGCAGTCCACAAATCTTCGAGCAATTAATTACGATAGATATTAAGGACACGTTTACCATGTTACAAAATTCATGTTTAGACAAGCATATCACATCCGAGCATTTCATAGAAACTGAGTTCCTTTTCAACCCTAGGATAGTGATAGCAGCTCTTACATTCGGCGTCTAAAATGAGTGCGCCGTTGCTTTAAATCCACACAGCCGCAGTTCTGACAATAACTGGACGATTTAGTTATCCTGAAGCCCAAAACCTATTTATGATTTGGCATTGGTAGCTGAGCAACATATCTCGTAATATTTAACGCCTGATTATCCTTAGAAAGTTAACGCAGTCTTTCTGCCTTATCCTCACATTATAGAATTTACCAGCTCTTTTTATGTCACAAACAAATTCCAAGTCCGTTTCTCAACAACCACTGGCTCGGAAATTTTTGTTACCACTTAATGCACTCGAGAGAGGTCAGTCAAGATTACTTCAAATGACAAGAGTTAGTTTTTTTCCAGTGGAAACGAGACATGCCTGAAGCGGTTAGTTGGTTCAAACCCTGTTAAGTGGCACTTATCCAAACGGTCGATGTTTAGGAGAAATGTTTATGCTGCGAACGAACCTACGTTCTGACTGAAATAAACATAAAAACCCAGTTTCTGGACATCCCCCTTTTGATTTATGTCTCAGTCAGAAACACTTCTAACCAATCTAATAAATAAATCAATGCGAAGCAGAAACATCGTTTAGGTTCTCAACTTTTCAGGCAGCGCAACTGTCAGCCTGATTAGGCTTTGCTTTATCCAAGAGATTATCACAAGTTTGACTACTTGCCCCCCCCCTCCGGCTGGAGAAGAACACTTAGAAAGGCTTTGAGTAAAAAGGAGGTTTTCCGCCACTTAAGTAAGTAAACCGATTCATATCCCAGTTGATGGCTATTCTCTTTTTGCGCGAATAGTTAAGTTTTTCCTTATATTTGATAGGATCTTTAGCTCTGCCAGCCTACAAATTTGAGCGTAGTTACTTCTTGTAAAGAACAGGTAGTTGAACCAGCGTGGTACTGCAGATCCATCCGGATTCTGATTGATCATCTGGTTTTAAATATCCCTTCGCTGCACTTTGTGCCATCTCATAAAATCCCCCACAGATAAGTAGTCATGTAAAGATTCTTTGGTTATCACCAACTGCCCTGTAGTCTCTCCCGAGGCCCATGTTTTGCTTCCATTCAGTACACACAGTACAATGTTTTTAGCTATAATATCCCAAAACTTTCAAACCACACAGACTATCAGGAATAATTCATGGAAGGTGATCAAGGAAAATATGAATCCTTGGCTTTTGTGAAAGGATGGCATATCCGATCATACCTGGTGAAAAAATCATTGGCCAACCTTTCGTAGACGTTCCAAACCGAGCCCTCCTTGTCTTAGTCTGGAGGGTTCCGTTCCAATAAACTGAAGCAAATCACAGAATTAATTACACTAACGTTTGGGCACAAAAACTGTCATCAACCTGAATAAAGAACATTAAGTTCACATGTCCTTTCACGAAATGCGAGGTGATATCTTGAATATCGTACAAACTGAAACACAGGGCGACCTTGTGCAGCACGTTCAGTCGGAGAATATTATAAACGAGGGTGTCGGCTGAGATTCATTGGAGTCTCGTTAAAATCAAATCGGTGTGCAAATGAGTGTATTTTGCAAACTTTGTACAATCTAGGTTTAAGTAGAACGAAAGATTTATGGAAGCTCGGGGACTATTACAGCTTGATTAGCTCCAGGAAGGGCGAAGCTCTTCGTGGGCTCTCCAGCAACCTTGTAGAGTACGTTGTTCAAAAAGTATAAAGCATAACAGCTTTTGAGTGCAGAAAGCAGATAGGGTCACCCATTTTTCTTGTTCCCTTCCCCTCCCCATCATAAAAACCAACAGAGCTCAAACATGGGTCTTGAATTTATACGCATACAAATTCTGAGACACCACACTGCGTGATGAGGGAGATAACGAAGCACTTTCAGGGCCGGTTGCTCTTTATAACCGATATTTTTTCTGAGTTGAAGTCAGCATCCTCAGTGCCAATAAGCCCAACGGACAATTTGCTTAATTTTCGATCGATATCAACAACATGCAAAGTTAGTAGACTGACCTCAAAGGATAAGACTTAGGTTTTTGTTACATTACGCGAATCAAGAAGTCATGCGTATCACAGCAGCTCTTCAAGCTCTCTCGATTCAGTACACTTGTTACTTGGTGGTACCGAAGGCACGGCAAGGGCCTGTATACAACAGAGGGCCTAGACTATCAAGAGTGCACGTTACGCATTGCAGAATGAAAATCGCCGATGTTAATAAGGATCAAGATAAAAATGCCTAGAATAAACTAACAGTGAACTTCAGTTCAACGAGAGACAGCCAGACACTCTAAGGTCGAACGGTTTTTAAGCACACCCAAATGAGGACGTGTCTTCTGGCTGAATAGAACAAACATTATGGATACCGCTAAGTCGGCAGGACATATGTGATGGAACCAGTAGTAAAAGAATGAAGAGAATAGGTAGCCCAGACAAATGAATTTTCTAGTGGTATCGTATAGGTAAAAAAGACAAATAATCCATATTAGGAGCTATTTTAGAATCCGGTACAGCGAAAGGCAATCTGGACATTGCAAAAAGATTTACACTGTCCAAGAAAACTGAAAGCATTTCAACAAATTCTTTCAGGAGTATCCTATTAAAACAAAAGACAAAGGGTAGTTTCGGTCTAAACTTCCTGTTTGTTTAGTGGATCAGGTATCCAACTGATCAAAAAGACTATAAAAAGAGACAGGAAAGAATCCGACTAACAAACGAATTCTTTCGGGAGTATCCTATTAAAACAAAAGACAAAGGGTAGTTTCGGTCTAAACTTCCTGTTTGTTTAGTGGATCAGGTATCCAACTGATCAAAAAGACTATAAAAAGAGACAGGAAAGAATCCGACTAACATACAAAGGATTTGGATACCCGCACCCTGTCCTTATTTTCAGATCACACTGTCTCTTCCCCTTATGTATCTTTTAAGGCACTTCATCAAAGACTATTTTCGGCGAAAAAACCCTCCGCATTGTGGCAGCAAGCACTTCGTTTCTGTCCTCATGATAAGGTTTTAAGTGATTAAGATGGACAGGTCTCAATTCTCTCGGACCATTTTTAGGGGCTCCATCACTCAGTTTCCCCCATCAACGTTTCTTGTGTAATATACTGTGTTTTCCGATCTGGCTGGATCGCACTTATAGGTCAATGATATTTGCTCGTAGCCAGGCAGTGGTTTCGAATTAAACGTGGGTGTCAAGTGCCTTCTTCACTGTTTGCATGGTTCCAAAAAAGTGTTGCTGCATTTTAGGCTCCTGTTGGCAGCCCACAAAACTTGGTGGACATAATTTTTGTAAAATGTGCAAAACCTCATATCACTGGGTAGTCCACATGAAACTGACGTTTGCTCGACGATCTCATGAACCAAACCCTTATGTTGTAAGATGCATCGTGGCAGAATCTGGACGCGTATACACCTACTTCTTTGACCAAATATGCTGCTGAATCCACTTGTTTTACCACTAACCTGTTTCCTTGCAGGATCATCTTGTACAAATATGTGGACTTAAACTCCTCTAACTATGGACGGTGAATGACAGCGTGTATCCAGTCCACCCAATGCTGCTAATGTATTTCAGAAAAGTAACGCGACTATCCGATTGAAAAGGAGAGCAAAAACCCAGTAAAGCCACACAAAGCGTATAATTCTTGGTGATGGATAGTAAGTGGTGACTAGTACTTTGCCCAACAAGTAGGTCTTCTTCGGTAGCGTTCCACACCTTGTTAGCATTCTGTCCAAACCGAACCTCAATTGATCACCAACTCGGTAAACATCCATCTGTATATCACGAATGTGAGTGTCCTTCGTTGGGTTTGGACAGGTAAAATCTCAAAAGACAGTTAGGCTTGATGATTTCAACCAAATTACTCTGATGTCCAAGAGTTACGTTTTAGATGGCTTCAGGTATGGTGATTTACATGGCGCTTTTCGTGCACAGCAATGACAAAAGTAAAAATGGAGAAAGGCTTCAATAAGTAAAGCAAGAAACCGATGTGCGTGTAAATTTGACCAGGTTTATGGCTTTTCTTTTCAGAAGAGCTTGATAAACAATAGGTAGTTTTTATTTGGGCCAGCTCTTCTGAAACGATGACTTCTCAATCGGTTCCAAACCTTTTCCAACGGTTTATGGCTTGCTTACGTTTATGTGGTTTACTGTTAAGGTGGGTATGACACACGCCTCCTGCACTTCCGCTTCCGTGGCACGGAAACAGTCAACTAGCAAGGACGTTATTTTTTGTACATGAACTATGCTTAGACCTTGCCCTGTATACCTCCCTGGAGTTATGATTATGACGATATCGCTAATCACACGTCAGTTGACCCCCGTTTCTTTGACGAACTGCACCCTAATTGCATGGAGGTTTTGTGGGTTGGACGATATGTATGAAAGTCAGCAGAACGAAAGCGTAGCGAACCGAGCTAAATCCACCACGGCTGTAGTATAAGGTATAAATAAATCGCCACTAGCAGTGTGCTTTCTAAGCTATACGGGAATTTTATCAGATAAACGGAGGTAGCCCGGGGTCCCTATGATCACATGTCGCTAATTTGTAAAAATGGATAACAACACCTTGAGATTTGACGTTGCCACTCAACTGAGTGTAGGTCAACACACACTCAAATGTCGTACAAGCTTCTCAGAACAAAGTGTGTCTGGCCCTATCAACTGATATCATTCCAAAGCTCATAATCCTTGGCTGATTCAGAGGTTCTTGGCATGAATTTTTTATTTCCATGGAGTGACCTCTCAACAAAATATGCTGCGATTACGCTGAAGATAAAAGTTCTTGTTTCTCGGTCCGGTGAGACAGGGCTGAATTGAATACCCTGCTTGACATACGGCTGGCCGTACGATCGACTTATGGTGTTTGACACCAGCATACGAATGAGTACACGTAGCTACTGGTGGTAACTTTTAGAGATTAGTTTTCCGTGAAAACCTAATGGCAGGAATGAAGTTGAAATTCAGGCATTATTTTAAATGAGTACTAAATCATTTAGTCTTCCTGCAAGCAAAGCTGAAGACTAATCTAGTTAATGGAAAAAATCAGACGTGTGGGCTTCTTTCTTCCCAGTTTCACTGACTGAATACATACATACAAACATGGTGAAACGCAGGGAAAATAATACATGGCAAATAGGTGTTACGAATTCCTGCAAATACACTCACTAGCACGCCAATTTAGTTTTGTCGGGACACCTGGAGAACTTGAGTGAATCTCTCGTCCCTGATTTTTTTGTGCAGAATAGGTCGTGAGCTATCAAATGTTTATGCAGCCTTATGAGTAGTGTGTTATGTCTGTAAGGTGTCACAAATTTTTCAAGTTCTACTAACCACCTACTGGAATATATCTTCATTGTCCCCTTGTTTAAACACATCATTAGACTATTCAATCAACTGAAAAATGTTTGGGACCTACTGGGAAGTCATCGTTTCAGAGGAGTTTAGTTGCTTCTGTGTCTGCAGGTGACAAAGCCGCCAAATTGCAAGCATTGCGGAAAATAGCAGGAAAACCGAGTCGGATACTGTGCTTAGGTTCCAGGATAAAGTGGACAGTGAGATGAATCGTGCTGGAGGATTTCCAAATAGTACAGAATTTGTTGTTTGTCACCAAAATATCTCATATACGTAGCGACAACAGAGTTTGCACTGGTCAATTAGCAGAGTAAGCGGCTGGCTCTCGACTATATTCATGAAGAAATATATAAGTTAGGATTCCATCACGACACCAAATTTACGTCGGCATTTCTTACAGAGCCAAGGCTCAACTGGACATTGTAAATACAAAACAGTGGCCGTTTCTGTCACCGCTCTTAATCAACTCACAAACTTGGTCCACTGTTTCCATGAGCATTGATGCGAAATGAAAGCACATCAGGGAGAACGCTTGTTGTCCAGCTGGTTTTATTTTCGCACTTCGTTTGACAAAATTGAGGGAATCCTTCAGCAGGTTGTGATAGGTTCAAACGATCTGGTAATTCACTCGACAAGGACAGTCAAACCTATATTAAGAATGAATCTTAGTGGTAGACCTGATGACAAGTGAGGAAACTTTGATTTGTTCCATATTCTTTTTTAGGATACTTTTGCGTTTAGTTCCGGTTTCTACAAGTCAGAAACACTGGTTCATAAATTATTGAAAATTTATCTGCCAGAGCCCATGAATGTTATCATCGTTATTAACACAATCACTATACCAGTTACGCGATATCACTTGAGTTATGGTCTGTAGTCATTCAGCTATTCTGAAGAGGAGGGCGCTTTGATTTCCCAAGAACCGTACCTTGTAGTTCTCCAAAAGAATTGTGTGCCTCCTGGTTACCCAGCCTCTCTTCTCAGCTGTATTTATTCCATCCTATTTTGTAGGATTTTTACCAGTGGGGTCGCTTTTGTAATTTTGAAATAAATTTATTTCGTGTGTAAGGAACTCTCGCAAATATTTTGCGGCCAGGCGCATGTTGTCTTCAGAACAGAAGGTTTGACTTTTACCGACACACCAGTAGGATATGCATTGAGTCAGCCAAAGTGACAACCTTAAATGGCATGATAGAATAAAACGCTTAACCAGGATGAACAGCCAAGGCGATATTAAAGGAAACAAACGATACAAATTTGACAGCATGATCTGCGTTATTCAGTAATGTACAAAACGATAGACCCGTGATGTTTGATGCTATGGGGAAATATGGTGGTGAACGTCAAAACCACCTCTCCCGTTAACATTTCTCAATAAGTGAAGCGAGACAATTTCTGCACAATCCTAAATACATTCAAATGGCGTGCTCATGCAAACGAACGTGCCGATTCCCATTACTGGTGTAACGGTGAATGCTACTGATGAAGAATGCGAGTAGTATGTGGTCCACTCATAAGTCCAAGTCGCCTCTATTAAAAAGTAGAATTTATTACGGAATTTGTGCAATCGCTTTGTAGCATTCGTTTACGTTTCAGCGATAGTCAATGAGTATCCAGAAAAGTTCGGGAAGACACGTTAGAGAAGGAGACGAATACACATATATTAAAGGAAACAAACGATACAAATTTGACAGCATGATCTGCGTTATTCAGTAATGTACAAAACGATAGACCCGTGATGTTTGATGCTATGGGGAAATATGGTGGTGAACGTCAAAACCACCTCTCCCGTTAACATTTCTCAATAAGTGAAGCGAGACAATTTCTGCACAATCCTAAATACATTCAAATGGCGTGCTCATGCAAACGAACGTGCCGATTCCCATTACTGGCGTAACGGTGAATGCTACTGATGAAGAATGCGAGTAGTATGTGGTCCACTCATAAGTCCAAGTCGCCTCTATTAAAAAGTAGAATTTATTACGGAATTTGTGCAATCGCTTTGTAGCATTCGTTTACGTTTCAGCGATAGTCAATGAGTATCCAGAAAAGTTCGGGAAGACACGTTAGAGAGGGAGACGAATACACAGTTTTTATAATCAAGATGCATACGAGAGTTTTGCTTCCCTGTCCAATAATCTGTAACCGTTCAGTTGTTTCCCAGTAGGTAACTCCCCAGCGGAGGCCTTCATCCTTTCACCCGTATTTCCAGTGTGAGTTATTTTGCGTAATAATATTTTGCACTTATAATAGGCCGTTTGCATTCTTAGCATCTCCAACCAAAAGTTTTGTTTCGATTCAGCTTTTGTCACCACCATGCATATCGATTGATTTATTCGGTTGGAAGTACGCCTCTCTCAAAAGTCATATCCTGGTCCATATACATTATCGACAGATATTAGTTGTTATTGGATTCATCGAGGGTAAACACTTTTGTTTTAGTCGAATACATCTGACTCGATATATGACAAGCATACACTTCGAAACCCCCAAGCTAAATCGAACGTTTTAAATCTCTTATTGAACGAAGCCCAGACAAGTCGTTTCGAGCATCGTATGAGTCCCTCTCTTTCCATGTCCTCATTCAAAACACGAATGAATCCCGTTTTCTTATGGTCATTCCAATACACCATCATTACCAAAAGGGTCACAAGTCTAATCATTTATCCCCATCTCGAATGATGAATAGTTCCTTTCACGGTTGTGTGCATCATCATCATTTGTGTTTTTAATTTGCAACTTACTGNNTTGCTCTCAAACCCACGTTATCTTTGTGCTCTTTTAAAACAGGAGTTTTTTGCACATGCAGATAAAAAGTGCGCTCGACTGAATTTGATTCCAAGAAGTGTAGTGAGTAAACGGTAATGAGTTTCCTCTAATTACCCCTAGCGTTAGTTGGACGTATGCCACGTAAGCTGCCTTAACCTGGTTGAATACTCGTCGTTTCCAGGAGAAATATTGTGCTGTATACGGCATCGATGCTGTCATAGTTCTCCACACTAGGAAATATCCCAAGAATAAACTAAACGCAGAAAGGCCTTGGCCTTTGGGTGAGCAATAATTCTCGACTGAAACATACCGCACGTATTGTGCTTTCCGATTAAACATTGGAAGAAAAACATAACTGAAGGAGACCCACCGTTGACGTCATTGTCACTTTTATTTGAAAAATGTATTCATTCCCTTGCATCCAACCGGCTATCGGTACTGGTCAACTGTCCACAATTCTGGGGTAGGAAAAATTCTATTTTTACCTTCGAAAACAAACAAATCGCTTTCGCACATTTATTTTTTGCGTATCTTTGAAAAGCATTAGGATAGAATAAAAACATTTTTTAAATGAGAGGCTTCTCTATAATAATTTTACTTTGACACCACAACTCAAATCACAAACCCTTGAACCACTGCGGTAGTAATCCAAACACTTGTTCATTTAAGCTTCCCCAGCTGGGTAGCTAAAAGCAGGTATCAAACTTTGTCCTGAACAAAACAGAATAAAGTGTCACATCCATAGCGATCGGCCTATATATGTTCAGCTTTGACCGGGATCCATATGTAAGCTGGTTGACTGAGGTTTTTCATCACCCACAGCTCAAAGTGCTGATAATCCGCACTGGCTACTGTTTCTGTTGACTGATGTGTGGGACACCGATGAAGTTCAAGGTCAATGACTGGTACAGCCGGCGCATTATATCCTATGACTGGGATCTTCGTAGGACGCTGGTGTTGGCGTGTTATGTTTAATCTACTGTGATCATAAAACTGTGAATGAGAGATTGAAATGTCACTTAGTAGCATTAGCAAGAGTGCTTTTTCTGAAGACTAAGCAAGGATTCTGGATTACTGACAACGGAATATCTTGAGGCATATCAGCCTTTTTGTTCACAGTAATCAAAGAAAAGATAAACGTTTGGGCGAGAGTAGTTTAAGGACGTTACTGAGGCGACCAAACAGCGGAGGTGAGGTTCTTATGGAGGAAATTGAAGGAATTTCGCGTCTTTCGAGTTGTGAGGAAAATACCGAATTGTGATAGAGAAATTCAAAATTCCCAAAGTTCACAAGCTTGCAAGTTTCGAACACTTGTGTTTTATCTTAGATGGGCCCATAAAAGAAGGGAATGCCATGGAAGAAGCCAAAAACGCTTTTTTTATTTTTATGGTGCTTTCTTGGTTGGATTGTTATCGACGCAATTGTAACCCGTTTGCCTCCGTCAGCCAGAGGAATGACAGGCCCGTTACCAATGAAATACGGTTGTCGCACAACAATAATGAATTTATTTAGTGATCACGTAGGTACCATCATCATCCGTCAAGCTGCGCTCGTTTCCCTTTAGAAAATAATCCACAGACAATATGTTGATTTCATTTGGCCCCGAATTCTCTCGCACTCAATTTCTTCCACAGTGACCGTCACGCATGGAAGGATGTTTGGATCAAACGAAGAACCCACAATGCGGATTGTTTTTTTTGTCACTTAGTTCTCTAGACAACCAAGGTGGTGTGCGTTCACCATAATCTAACTTGTCAACTGGCCAGAGAGGCATGACAAGTGTGTCAGAGATTTGTTCCGATAATAAATACTGGGCAAAAAAAATATATATCGTCATTCATCCTGGTTTGCTTACTTCGCATTAATCCTGTTAACACAAACTCTGCAAGAATGTCCACTGACTTCCCACTGATCAAGGCAATAGGTAATGGTTTTTCTCTAACAAGCTAGTGAATACATAACAGGGAAAGTAGATCTGTCTGATGAGTCAGGTAACAAACTTGAAGGTGATTGTCCGAAATGCTTGTGGTGTTTGGAGCCGGAGAGATTGGGGGACGATTAGGCGTAAACCAAGGAGACCATCAGGGTTACTTAAAATGGTTGTCTCGATTGCCTCATCACAGTGGGCCGTGATTGTCAACCTAAACCACAATAAAATGAAGGCTGATGAGGTGGTCCTGGAAATGTTTCTCCTGAAGGATCAGGAATACCGTGTCTAAAAATCGGGAAACCCCAGGCAGTGGGGAAAACTTCTGATTTCATCCATGGAAACATCAAAATCGGCCCACATAAGAATTTCTCTTCATGAGTGTCAGACTTGTGATTGTGTACTGAATTGCCAGTGTACTTCTAGTGTAATTAAACAATGGAGCACGTCTTAGGCTATAACATTGGAACTCAATGGGAGTCTAGATAATCGATATTGATTCGAAAACTCTATTTCGCCACACCAGTCAAATTATTACGCAGTCTGTAACTGATGGGGAGCAGTAGTTTTCTGGGGCTACAAAATTGTTGAATAACCCGTTATTAATGGCAAATTGTCTTGCCAATTAGGTCTATTCGCTCGCTTGACCTAATCACCTGACCTGACGAAACTTCTGTGTCAAAAGCGAGACGCTGTCCAGCAAGTAGACCTAATGACCGATTTCCAAACTTTTTCTGAGCGACAACTTCTGGATCGGTTTGAAGCGCTTATCAACCGGCTGAAACAGAGAATTGATTCTTTCCGACTAGGTAACTTTCTAGCCTCCTTTTGACATCCAAAAGGAAGTCACCCACGTTATTCTGACGGTATTTGTCGTGCTATTTTTGTTGTCGAGATTTTCTCACGATTTGGACAGGGTACTAATTTTCTTGGTCTGCGTCGGAATTGTGGTCGGTAAAGAAATTATCCGACGTGACGTCACTGTTCTTATTGTAGCGGAGAGGCACACGATGTATGCATGGAATAAAAATGAGAAACTGACCAGCTTGATAGCTGCAAGTTGGTCGTGGACATACGGCTAAAGTGACCAGATGAACTCCACTCATGTCCATGGTTCACTTGGTCGCCTAAATTTCACGAATCACACTGCATTAGTCGGAACTGGCAGAACAAGTTTCAGAAATATGGCCAGTATTTGCAGTCTCACCAACCTGCAGTCACGCTAATCTGTCGGGATGCTAGCTGGCACCAAACACACAAATCGAACACGCTTGGGATGCAAGTCTAAGATTTGATAACAGGCCAATAAAAACTGAAGGGCTCTAATCAATTTAAAAAAAGACTATTTACAAGGTTACTGGAAACTCTTCAACAGCCCGCGACCGGCTGTACTCTCTACTACACTCACTACTACACATTCTCTACTTTGTGGATCAAAAGTGCACGCCAAATGATGGGATGAATTTGTTTAGTTCATCTAAACACACAAAAAAAGAATTCGTTTGCATTTGGTTTCCACGAAAGACTCAACTGAATCCCTCGTTTATGATATTCCACAACTGAATGGGATGCACACAGGCCGCCTCATGTTTCAGATGGCATTATATTCGAGATATTGTAGTATATTTCTATAAAGGAAACTATTCACAAGGCTGCTGAAAGCTCAACGACCGCCCACGACCGGTTTCCTCCTTATTGTGGCCCATCAGGCGGTCGAAGTCCCCGAGTTTCCGTCAACCTCCGACCCAAACGCGGGACAGCGCCTACCTGATGCGCCCCAAAAGAGACAAATCCGGACTGGATTGCCGAAGAGGTTTCAGCGAGCTGGTGAGTAGTGTCATTAAAATATACTGCGAAACCTCGATTATCGTACCAACTGAAACATGAGGCTGTCTTTGTGCAACACATTCAGTTGAAGACTATCATAAACGAGAGATTCAGTGGAGGCTCCCGTGAAAACTAAATGGATTTGCAAATCAGTGTATTTTTCCAAACTTTATAGCATTCAGCGTCAAAGGAAAGACCTATTGATCATTGTCATTGCCTTGCGGTCCGTTGTCCATTTTCCACACGCAAACAAAATTGATGCGCTTAGCAGTTGGTCATAGGCCTTTGTCACTCGGATGAACTGTTGCAGGCATCCAAAGAAAACCGTTGCCTAATTAAAACTACCGCCTCGTCAGTTGGCTTGTTGTGGTTACTTTTTCGTTCGTCACTAATAGTCGGGATCGGAGGAACATAAACGATCTTGTTTGCCAAACATGTGCAGTCGAAATATTTCATTATCGATTGTGTTGTGTGCTTCGGTACCTACCCTTTGGGCAGAAAACTGAACACAGTCAAATGGTGATGGGCATTTGATACAGTAACATCATAACTTTGGATTTCAAAGCGTTGGATGCAATACAGTTGTTGTCACGAGCAAATAATTAAGTGTTTGACACGAGTTTAGTTACTAATGGACTGAGCAAAATAGTGGGACGCTATCCAACTTTAGTCATTCCTCAGTTTCTGTGTAGTCAGTGGCCGAATCAAGCCAAACTCTTCCGTGGCACGATAGTTTGATGAAGGCAATAAAGAATCCATCAATGGGCCTTGGAGATAAACAACGGAAAATTAATGTTCGCCAATAAAGTTGATCAAACACAGCTGACTATGGCACTGAGAATTATCAGATCCTCAGAGAAAAGTCAGTCTCCGTTCTCTACCATTCCAATCCCGATGCGCGTGAGCTGAATTTTATTTCTTTGCAGAAATATATTTGACTCCAACTTACCTCACTCCATACCAGGTTTTCTGTCAGGAATGATAAGGTAGAATAAGCGGTGCAAATCATCAGTCAAGATAAAACGTGAATTTTTTCGTAAAAACAGTTCAAATTTAAGGTAACCTCAATGCTAAACTCAAGATATTTCTTAACTGCCGAACTTAAGTTCTTTTCTTTCAGATAAGTGATTTTGATTGATTTAACCATCGCATTTTACAGCTCCGCCTTTCGAGTAAACTACTAATCTAGAGGCATCAGTGGCTTAGCTGTCCGATGCAGTCTCAAAAGAACATCCTCACTGAAAACTTCAATTCGTAATTTTTTACCGAAAAGTGAGGCTTGTGAAGCTTGTCAAAAGAATGAAATGTCCGGAACAGCAGAATGCTACTGGAATTTAGCTGGTAAAAGCAGATGGTCTATCTGGCACGAATCCAGTAGTTTTTTGAGGTGTTGAGAATGCGGCACAATAGTAATAAGTAGTCATGCTATGTCACGAAAATCTCAGGAATAACATGCATTTTATTTTAATGAACAAAACTCTGGATACAAGCACAATGGAATAGAACCGGGGAAGATTTTCTCAATCCGGGTGAAGACCAAACTTCTGTAGTAATGTTCATGAACAGGACTGGTACTTTTCGTGGAATGATACACCAGATGAAAAAATTCTCATGGAATGTCATCTTATGGAACCACGATCTACAAAACTCGGTACCCGTGGAGAAATAGTAAACTAGAACGATTGTGCTTCCGACGAACTTCAGCGTAGTGGCGGCCATTCAAAACATGGAATGTCACCATTCAGATCATTTTAGATATCTGGGTTCGAGTTCATGGATGACCGGAAAACGAAATGACTGCGCTACCGAGCATTTTCATGCTTATTTGTCTGCAGAGAGACTCAGTTTCTGTCAGAGCAGAGTGTACGCGGAAAAAAAGATAATTTTGAGCAGACTTTTGAGTGTTTTCTTTGAATCCAAATGTCTGAGGATGCAAGAATGTGCAAAACTACATCATTCTGTAACCCCCCTCTGAAGTTGACCTACATCAGTAATATCAAAGTGTAGGATAACTCACGCTCATGGAACATCCATGGAACACACTGCACGGCGAAAAAAGTGTCTACTTTTAGCTTCAGTCATCTTCAGTCAACTACTCAACACCTGTTCTGATTTAAGGGATATTTTTCCTCTTCTCAAAGGCTTTTACGGAAGATTAACCTAAACTCTGAAAAACTCCAAAGTATTTATGGCATTAACTGGACTTCATCGCGAAAATGTCTTTTTTGATGGTTACCTTTACTTAATGATTAAACTCTAACAAGCGAAATGAGTGTTTCAGAGATCAAGAAATGATTTAGCCATATTTTCTCGTAAAGCATCTTAAATTCCCATTGTAATACATTCCAGAATTAGTTCGTAACCGACAAACGAACCACTGTACGTATAAAAACTCACTCCATGTTCACGTCAACAATGCCATTATCTTTTCACCATACTCAAGAATAAACTATTGGCAAATCTGGTCCGAAATGGAATGGAAAGGTAGTTTACAATGAACCTGCTTGTGTACAAATTGTGTCTCTCCTATAAGCAAACTACAGGCTGAGGTTCCCTTGAGTGACCCTGAAAGCTTTCGTGAGAATCATCAAACAGTCCACCGCACGAAGGAATCTTTTTTACGCCACTGAATTTCGGACATATTTGTTAAACTCGACACTAAGGTAGACCCGGGTCGGTAGGTTCTTTAGATTTATTCCTGAGAAGTAGATACTTGTAAACATGTAAACCACGAGAGAAATCGGAAAATATTGCGCAAACCGACGATTGTGCACAAAAATATTAGGTTTCCACAAAGACCTTTACAGTTCCATCTAGTATGTTTTAGTTACTATACTACTGGTATAATGGCGATCTACTGCGTGGATTCCCTTACTGCATGGATGAATATCATCCGAAATTTTGACATTTTGTCACAACAACGGTTGATCCGACCAAAGGCTGCCAAGCGACAGTCATCTGACCTCCATTGGGTAAGTATATCTCAACAAACGGAGGCTGAGTGAGGATACAATTATGAGATAACAATGATGGTAGCCTGCTAGCCTCTTGGTAGACTTTTTCAGGGAACTTCCTGGAAATTCAATGCAGTGTGGGAATCTAACGAGCAGTCAAAAACGGATTGAGTCCTATTTCTTGTCCTTAGAAGCAAGTCCGGACACTCGGTGAAGTAGATCTACAATTACACTACGTGAATAGGCTGCTAAAATCCTGAAACATATACGCCATTCTAGCGCGGTTTCTGTTTTACATCGTTCTGCCGCTTTACAATCGTATGCTATACAAGAGAGACGAATTTTTCTTTTGTGTTTTACCCCTACTTTCAATCCTGGTTCCTAACCTAGACAAATGTTAGGGCAATTACAGGACCAACGAGCAGCGAGATAGTTCTATACCTAATTAAATTTTTCCATGATTGATTTTCAGTATATTCGTCCTCAACGTAACTGGCAGTATTCAAACGCTGTGTTTGACGGTTTATTCCACAAAAACTACTCATAATCACGTTTTGTACATTTTCTGCATAGCCACGCCCTTTTCGTTTGTGTGAATGTGTTTAATATCATCCCAGACAGGCTGTCCATTTGATGCAAGTGACCAGTAATCCTCAGGGGTATTCAAAGATACACCAAGTTAATTGCAACCTAAATATGTGCTTTCAGCGTGGCAAATTGTGGACGCAAAATTTTTGTCAATTCATATATATGTACATTAGACAGTGAACAAAACAGAAGGAACAAAATGTATGCTTACAAAAATAGATAGACAAAAAATTTTGGGACTCCATCTATCTGGACGACATTAAAGCCATTCGGTGGACGGTGACAAAGCGGACTGATAAGTTTCTTGACATTAATCCAGGGATCGTATCAGTCAAAAGATTCAATCATGCTGTACTCTTCTTCGCCTGTGCGACTCTATGTAGGTTACTATCCCCCGTCGAAAAACAAACGGCTTAGCAAACATTAATGAATCATGGACTGATACACTAGGCGTCAAATTCGTCTTGACCAATATGCACTCTTAGTTGCACGGTATGAACTTATCTGCGGTGAGCACTATTCAGGCGTTCAGTCAAAGCTTTCTGGATTTAGAATGTCGATGGGCTTCGCTATCACTACATGAAAAGAAAAAAGTTAAAAAGAGCGGAAAGTAGCACAGAGAAGTAGATTCTCTCGAGTAGCATTATATGGGCATGAGAACTCTCGGGGAAAGGGTCAAAAGTTTGGCAATAAAAGCCATTGTAAAAATTTGTTTTTGACCATACTGCCATATTGCTAGTGATATTATTCTGAAAACCGTTCAGCTGGTAGGAGTGACCGTTGAGAAAAAGTGAATGTTTGTTGTGCCAAATGCCCAGAGGACTAAGTTGTCCAGATTCGTTGTGTGGTGAATCGGGTCACACTTATCACATTGATGATAAAAACTTGTCGATAGCCCACGACCAGCTTTATCCACCTTGTGGCTCATCAGTTAGTTGCGTTTTCCGACTTTCCCACGAACTACTGGTTCACCTTAACCCAACTCGTACGTATTTCGTGGCATACACCCATCGGCTAGCAGGTTTGGTTATCTTGGCAGCGTTTTTCTAAAAAACTCTAATTTTGTATAATTCTGCATTTTTCAAGGTCAAAAAACCTTTTTCCATTCATATGCAGCAAGCCAACCTTACGTCTATTCATTGATAAACGCTCATCAACTGTGGACAGCTTGTTGGGAGAACTAATCGGGGTTCCAACGAGTCTTTACTTTCGCAACAATTCGGAATGGCGAATGCAGCTAGATCAGCTATCCTTTAGATTGGCGATTCTGGGTTCTGGTGGAATAAAATGGCGGTGGGAGTTGGGAGTATGAAACAGTTTTGTAATTTCATTATCGCAGTCACATGGTCAAACAGTACTCCTTTCCCGTCTAGAAAATGCCGATCGAATTGTTTATGCGCCAATTATCCAGCTAGATATCAGCTACATTTATCGCAGCAAAGTAACTGCGAGTCATTTTTCCTTCAGCGTGTCAGTGAAACGAGAAGGCTTGGGCTTTTCTCATTTAACCGTTTTTGCTGTTACAAAAATAGGCCCGCTTATAATGCAGGCGTTTTTGTGTTCGAAGCCACACCCAACTTAGTCGGTATCGGTTTGTTAGTTAAACTTGGGGACAACTATTTTTCATCTAGAGTAGACCACGCTGTGACATTTTAATTAATTATATGCTATTAGAGTGGAGACAAAGCCTCCCGTCCTCCATTTGATATATGGCATCGGTGATAATTCGCATGGTCTTTACATTAGTGCATCGGCTTAGCGCAATTCACCTACCGACATTATGTCGGTTACCCAGTCAGTAGCCGCGTTTTCGTAAAATGCCATCCATTTGTCGGAGAAGCACGTTAAATTGGTCGTCAAATTCAATTTACAGTGCTCTCCTAAAACGAACCCTCAAGAAAGAACAAAGAGCCGAATATCGTTTGGGAGTGGTCTTTCAATAAAAGGATACCGCTCTAAATTGTGCCCAGCAGCTTTTTCACCTCCTATAGGAATGACTTCGCCTTACATCATTATATAAGATGGCGCAACGTATTCCTAGTGTTTACGCAATCTATGTAGAATGCGTTGGGTGATGGGACCACGCCTATTGATCGGAACAGGGCGAACCATTGGGGTCCCAGGTCATAGGTGCATTGGATATTTTAGTATGGGTACGCTACTGATTTATTCAGAGTAGCTGGATTATAACAAAAATTTTCCACGCATCAAACATGCACTGCTGATGGCTCATAAGATGCTAGAGCTACGTAGAACCATTAAGCTTATCGGTATACTATGAATTATTCTTTGATTAAAATCCGATCGAGTAGTTCATCATATACTGCGTGAGGTGTTAGGTTTGGAATCTGGAACATCCTAGTGTCCTCTGAGGGCACGAGCGTGCTGAGACTGCACCTATTTCTCCTCCCAAGAAGCGCGGCTAGAAAAGGCTCAAATTGCAGTCACCTTGAATACACTCCGACTTCGAAACTATAACTTCCAAACCACGCGCGTAAAGCAGTTTTTCTAAAAAAAAATTAAATTTGATGTCCGAAGTTAAGACACTGATTTACGGTACATGTAACTGAATCTACCACTGGGGGGAACTGGTTTCCAAACTGTAAACGTTCTGCCAAATGTACTTCACCATACTTGGGGAAATGTAGGATGAAACGTCACTGCATGGCTAACTGTGGCTTGGCCATACTCCATTGGGAAAAATATTTCGCTCCTCCTCGAGCAACTTGCTTCATCGTCTGACTGAATTAGACTCACCACAACTTGTAATCGCTCCAGACTATCCATCACAGTAGACAGACTATGTGGTTTGTATTACCGCCGCCCGGCGTGTATTTGGTTAGTTTTATCACATCGCGCTCAGGAGATAGACACTGTTCGAGGCAACTGTACGCAGCGATGATTTAGATAAAATCTCAAAACCATTTGACCGAGAATATGCATTCACAGTCTTCATTTATATCTGGCATTGAACCATGAAATTTGTGCATGACGAATTCGTGATTAGCTCAACAAAACCATCCGCCATAATTAGCGAAATACACTTATTTGCATACTAATTTGGTTTCGACGGGAGACTCACCTGGAATCCAGCTTATCCTCTCGGTTATGTTGTTTTTACTCGACTGAATGATCTGCATTGGACGGCCTTATGTTTCAGTTGACATTATATTCGAGATAGCGCGATACATTGTATCGACCCATATGGTTTCTCAAAACCCAGCCCACGAGCCGTTTTTCCCTTTCAATTAGGGCCCATCAGGTGAGAGCAGTTCCCGAACTACCATTGACGCCATGCTCTACTTGAACCCGTTTTGGGCTCATTTTTACAAATACATTCATTTGCATACCAAGTTAGTTTTGATGTGAGACTCACCTAGAGCCCAGCTGAATCTCTTGTTTATGCTGCCCCTAAGCGAAGCCGGTCATGGGCTGTCGGAGTGTATTAAATCCACGAAACTATTATTAAATGACACTGCTTTTACAACGGATTGATCCTCTTAATGTTTCAAATTTTTCTCAGTTTTCATCAGTATTGCTCCACCCTTATCACACAGTTGCAAACAAACTTGATGTTAACAAGAGGCTAGTCTGGTTCTCTTGTTTACAAATACGTCGACGAATCCCTATGACACTTGTGTGGACCCGTTTGTATGTGAAGCTAAGTTACCCTTCTGCTCTTGGGTCAATTCCACGATACAGGTTATTTACCACCAGATCTTCTCAGAAGGTGATACCCAAATGTGGCTTTTGAACATTTTCAGCGGCAATAGTTGCTAACGTTCAAGGCTGTGACTCATTTTGACCCTTATAGCTGAGCGGCAAATTCTGCAGATCTGATTTTTACTGGCACTTTCCTCACAATATGGTGCTGTTGGTCAGAGTGAAAAGAAAGAGAAAGGGTAGGTACTTTACGAATAAGTGATGGAAATTCGTATTAAAAGCAAGTTATTACAACCATCCGGCACTGATGTATGTGTGATAATGCCTGTGGACAAGATGAAATCATCCAGTCTAATCAAGCATTTCTTGTCAACCTCATCAAATACGTACAAACACACAAACATGAACAAGCTAGTTAGACATTCATGATGAGAACTGACAACACAGTTGCCCACTGGATCGGTAAGTTATCGTATCCACCTGTCCACATGTACAGACAGCCAAGTGGGTCACAACCAGGCACAGAAGTCTCACATGAATCTGTTTGAATGTAGTCACTTTCCTTCTGCGGCTTCACGTCATGTTCTGTCTCCGTAGGCCTTTCGTTAACAAGGTTTGAAGATGCAAAACGATAGTTCCTGTAGTAGACACTGCTTAGCCATACGCGGTACAGATTTTCAAAGCCTCAGGCCGGTCATTCTTCTTTGTTGCTCTGGTGGTTCTAGTGTCATACTCGCGAATACATCACTTTGTTGTGAATGCGCTGCAGCTTGTTGACTTTTGTTGAAAAATACAAAAAAATTACCTTCAGACGTAAAGGCACTTCGCTTGATAGATAGCCCACTTTTCGTGGTGCAGAAAATATCGGATCGAGACATTTTGCTTCTTTTAGAGATGTCCTACTGGAGAAGTTGGAATGAGCAGACCCTTCTAAGCTCGTCCCTTTCTAAAATCACAAGATTTGCGTTGCCTTACATTATCTTTCTCCGAACATTTCTCGCTTCTGGGTACAGATAACGGCTACTGTCCAGTTGAAATATATTTGAGGATGTTTCACACCTTGGTTGACTGTTGTGTTCAGTTTGTGAGCACAAAGTAAAAAAACAATAACACATTTTAGTGGGTTACAAATCCCGGGGTTTTTCTTGGACACAGAAACCAGAGTCCCGTTCTGAGGGAAATACCAGCTCAAAACGCTTGGAAGAAACTGTCAGTTTGAAAATTACTGAAAACTCTGTGGCTGCTAAATTTTTTCTGCATTTGCTGCTCAGGTACTGCGTTGAAAATGACCATGGAACCCTTTTGTACTTCGCTAGAAGCGTAGACAAAAATTAAACACCGCTGCGGTGTCTTCCCTCGCAGTTCCCCTGCAGGCAGTCTGCGCAAGTTCATAGCGCCTACTGATGTTACGCGCTTGACCCGAATTACGTATTAATCGCCTCATAGAGTAGCCCATTAGGTGCATGTCACAGTGTTCCGTTGAGCTTGTCGTTCCACTGCGGGATTCAATATGTTGGCCCCCGGTTGCGGCTTAGGAACAGCATTTCCTGCTTCAGCGAAAAATCTATTCTAGGACTTTGTGTTCAGCACATTCTTACCACTCTCTGGGTAGTGCATATATAATCGGCACCTGAGCGACTACATGATTAACCGATTGCCGAGGTTACTGGTGCGGCAGTGGGCTTTCCCAAGAGGAAAATAGTGGTGGCATACCTGAGAGAAGTGCGGTTGTCCGCTGCAGTTTGAACAAATGAAGCAACTTCCTGGATGAAGAACACCTAATGCAGGTTCACACTGTAACACTATCTTGTTTAAACCCACTAGTAGTTTTCAACGGGTTACAGCATATTTACCAGTCAATCCCGTTCCCTCGTGTCAGTACTTTGCACATAGAATCAAACTCTGCTCCACAAAAGCTCCATGTATTTTACCAGATATTCACTGGTGTCCAGTAGTCCAAATCCTGGTGACCGGTACAGCAGTATCGGGTACTAATAAGTCACATTTATAAGCGTATGTATGAAACCAGTCGTACCTCCATTATATGGATTCGGATATAAGCTATACAAGATAAAAATCCGGAACCAATTTGACGTAGGTGTCACATGTGATACTTTTAAGATTCTGTGTCAAAAGATTATTACTTTGTTGGAATACATTTCGTAGCCATGCATTCTGCTCGGAGCTAGATTTGTCCACAAGGTATAATTTTGAAGGATTACTAACTGGCATTTTTAGTATTTGCCCCTTTTCACTACAGCTTGACGAACCTCTAGTTGTGGCAGTCATCATAAAAATGAATCAAAAAGATATAATTGTGTGCTAAATAGACGTGACCAAGGAAGCGAAAACGAATTGATGGAACTCTTTAAGAACTTTAAATAGTTAGGGTTGGTCTGGGCTTGAACCAGTATCAATATTTCATACAGTGGTCAAGTAGAAAAACCATTTCTCAATAGACGTGATATTCAGTTCACGGATACTGGATCGATTAAGAGACATTTCTTAAGTAAGTTACAGTTTTTCGCAATGGAAAGGGCCACTCAAAGTTTGCTGGAAAGTCTTTGGCAGCCCACGAACGTTTTCACCCATCTTGGAACTCGCCAAGTAGGTGCAGTCCCGGACCAGTCGCCAACCTTATGTTCTCTTCTCAGATTGTTAGCAGGTGACGAACTACATACTGTTTTAAACTAAATTGGTGTTAACGGGCAACTCGGCCGTGTGCAGGTTGATGAATACCTGAAACCAGATATACAGCCAGGATTCACTTGAATCTCCTGTTAACACCAACTTAGGTTGCAAAAGAGTGAAGTCATCAAAATTTAGCCTAGTCATCAGTATTGATTGCTACCGTGAAACGACTGTATCGATCTTTAACAGGTGAGCTGGCGAAGGATGAAAACCTTATACCAGCTCCTCTAGGGATTCGGATTTTTTCAAAGACACATGTACATATCTCTGTCTCTGAAACACCACAGGTAATAGAATCGTTCTTTTGTTACTCTTTGTTACTGTTCAACTGGTTGTGATCCAAACCACCACAGGGGGGAGTGTTTTAGATACACCTGAAGACCATTGAACCAGGGCAACAGGATTAAGCAACCAGCTACCAAAATAGCACTTCCCCTGGAAGTTGGAGGACGCAAACTCGGTGTATATGAGACTGAAAAATAATGTCGACGTGCTGTTGGAAAAAACCGTCAGTTAATTTAACTCGATAGCAAAATCACTTTTACTAGCCTAACTGAAGCGTTATGTAGCCATCTCAACATCACTTTGTAAGCCATCAAAACAACGCACCCTAGAGGCGCAATAAACACTAGCATGTACTCACACACGAGTCTCTCGGACTTAGAAAATTGCTAAAATACAATGTTTGACGGTTGCACGCATAGTTCCTGTCTCCCTAGTAGCACAGTGAGGGATTCATTTTGGTTTCAAACTAATTTTACTCGTTGGAACTCTAAACCTGGAGTCCGCAGTGCAGACGATCTAACCTCTAATTCTGATGTGATCTCATTGATCAGCATGTGTGACGTTATCGACTTCACCAAAGTGTGCTTGATTTACCCATGTAGTAAATGAAATCGTTTTTTACCCCGGAAGCGACACTATTTACAAGGCCACGGAAAATTTTTCGACCGTATGTGACAGTATTTCACAAATTCCGTGCAACTATAGTATAAGTGAAAGAAAAAAGCCCTTCAGTCCGGAATCGTTAATTAGAAAACATCAAATAAACAGTTACAGACTACTGGACAGGAAAGCGAAACTCTCATATGCACCTTGTTTTTTTAAATTGAATATCAGTCATCTTCCTGAGCGCGTCTTCTTCAAAGTTCCGGGATATCCATTGACTATCACGCAAATGTAAACAAATGCTACAAGGCAATTCCACAAATTACGTAACAAATCAGAATTTCCATTAGATCAAGGTGGAGTCACGAAAAATTACATACTACTCGCGCGTCTCATCAGTGGTATACACCGTTACACTGGTAGCACATAAAATTGACGAAAAATCGGGGACTGTGCTCGCCTGATGAGCCCCAAGAAGGGTGAACCCAGTCGTGGGGCTGTCAAAAAGTTTCCAGCAACCTTAAAAGTAGCGTTCTTTGGAGGAACCATACTGCAATATCTCGGTTATCCTACCAGCTGAAACATGAAGCACCCTTTGTAAAGCACATTCAGTTGGAGAATATCATAAAGGAGATGTTGGACTGGGATTCGTTCCGGTCTCTTGCTTAAACCATATTTCTGTAAAATGAGCGTAATACATGAAAATCTTACCGGATATTTTCATATTCTCCCAGCGGACCAACAAGGAAGCGCTGGTGCTCGCCTGATGAGCCCCAAGAAGGGTGCACCCAGTCGTGGGGCTGTCAAAACGTTTCCAGCAACCTTAGAAGTAGCGTTCTTTAGAGGAACCATACTGCAATACCTCGGTTATCCTACCAGCCGAAACATAAGGCATCCAGCTGAATGTGCTGCACACAGGCCGCCTCATGATTCAGTTGGCACGATATTCGAGATATCGAAGTATATCTCTTTTCATAGAGGAAACTACTCACAAGGTTGCTGAAAACTCTTTGACAGCCCACGACCGGTTTCGCCCTTCTTGGGGCTCATCAGGTAGGCGCAGTCCCCGAGTTTCCGTCAACCTGTGTTCAACTGTGTTCAACAAGTTGCCTGCAGCCGCTCTGAAGGATTAGTCGCACCATATTTTGTTTCAATGTGACCTGATAGCACGGCCGACCAGTCGCTCGTGACTGTTCTTCAAACGCTGGCCGAGAGGCTGCTAGTTCTGATCTCCCCGAAGGTTCTCGAGATGCACACTGCTTACTCTTCCCAAATAGGTAACTGGTGCTCTATTGCTTCTCAGCCTAGATACTTATTGGACAAAAACTGACGAAATTTAAAACTCCAACTCTCAACGCATGTTTTTCTAATTCATTTTAGCTACTGGGTAGATTTAAGTAGTTTAGATGATAATCTTTTAGACCATATTCACCAGAACACGCTTCGGATTTCTATCCCATGACCAGTAATTTATTAGATGAAATCTCATATGGCAAATACACAGCCCGATGACATTGTCCAGGTGGCGTGAAGATAGGTTTTGGCGTAAAAACACTAGTTTCCAAATGTAAGGTGTGTAACAGCTGTCCTAGAGAACCATCTGAGGGAACTATTCAAAATTAGTGACTTTTGAAGAAATCCGGCAATTCTAAGATCAAAATAGAAACGCTGCGGAGCAATACTAGGTGCTTTTTAGGGTTATCCTCAACAGCTGTCATCCTCAAGACAACCATGGAAGTACTCCATCAAGTTCGCGGAAGAACTCAACCCTGCGTTCCACAATGGATACCTCTACCAAAGTGCTCCGGTGAATTTTTTCACGAAATTTTTTTTCCAAATTAAACAAATGGCCCCGGTTTGCGTACTTGCTCAACAGGAAAGGCTGACAAGACGAGTTTTTTCGAAAACCCTTACGATATTGAGTAACAGTTCAGATTAGTGTACCCCTCAGCGGATGATCCAGAACTAGACTTGGTACGATTAGACTTTGAATCCAGATTAAAACCTCTGGATTTCCGAGCAATTCGTACCACCAAACTGCAGTCCAAACTTTCTACATTCTGTCCCATATTTTGGCGTGGACTTTACATCATTAGAAAAACTGGCCATCATTGGTGAAGTGGTCAAAGTGGGGAGGCCTGCAAATTGATGATTGATAAAATGTACAACAATTTGCAGACGATGATAACTAGTGCTACGTTTTCATCACACTTCCATCTCGGACAGTACCACTGTTATGGTGAAGAATCCCTGAATAGCTCGAGCTAACTGAAACCAGAAGTACTGGAGCAGTTGAAGGTGAACTTTTTCAACCCATGTTGATAGGACTCGAGAGGCATTGCATGCAGTCCTAAGGATAGCCATTGATTTCCAAATATCGACTTTAACGAAGCTGTGGTAGACACTTGTCCAACATGTTAACCATGGCTGACATAAGCTTCTGGAGCATCTGGTGTACTGGTCTCCAAACAGAGTGTTGCTCTCTGGAAAGACTATACTCGTGGTAGAGAGAGGAGTAGACGTTGAAAAGTGTCTTTCTAAAAGGAGCGCAGCTGTTGAGCTTATTTCAAGTTTTTTTGTCATTCTCTGCCCAACTCCTTCGAAGGGTTTCTTGATCTAGCAGCTGTCTCCGCTTGCTTAGCTTTTCTTCAATTTCGTACTTCGCAATGTGGTCTTCTCCCTTGGTATTTGTAAACGCCAAAGATTAGCATTTACTGCTTGGAAACTTCCTGAGCCTTAGTCCCTCACTCTGATAACTATACTGTTCCCTACCGTGTTTTACTAAACACAAGGGCAGTTATTCTGATTTCATCTATCTTCTCCCGAAGATATCACTTTGTTCACCTTTGTTGCCCATCTAAGTTTTCGAGTGCTTTTTCGACAGATTTTCTATAATACGACCTAAGTGAATTCTATCTAGAGCGAAGTATGGAATCGTTTTCATTCAGCTTCGTGACTGTTATGAACTTTCATCCATAGATGCTAACACGGTACCGGAAGATGGAATCATGTGGTCACCTTCATTGGATATTATGAGTTCGGTGACTTATAACAGTAGAATGTAAACAGTAAACGCTAGGTTATATCACGTCTGCTCTTGTTGACCGGACCCACAACCTCTATACTCTGGAGCACCGTGAGCCGCCTTGAGGATTTGTAAGAGTGCATGAACGTCTATAGATATGCGATGACCTTCCTTATTGTAGGCTGCTGTGTGAACGGTGATATATGCTTGTAAAATGAGGCATTGTTTTCCTAACAAAGCAATCTACTTATAAGCCTACTGAAAATTGCTCGACAACCCGTTTCTTCCTTCATGGGGCTCATCAGCTAGGTGCATCTCCTGTGTTCCTACCTCTGTCAATCTCGCAGTAACTTGAGGAAGTCAAACTAACATTGTGCATCTGAGTTTTACTAATGCACAGACTGGTAGTTTCCGCGTTCTCATTTGGCCTGTTTCCAAATAACCCTAGAGCCGGGCTATCGCTTGTAGATTTGAGTAAAGCGGTCGCGTTATTCGAGAATTCGAGAGTCAGAGTCAAAACTATTTGATGAACTCGGTCTACGGATGTGTAGAAAATAAGTTTTGTCTTAGTCTTACTTTACCACCAATGTCCCAGGCCTGTATGAATTCCCTCAGGCTCTAGCTGGCCAGTTTGGAAGGACCTACTATAGTTATTTGTGCAGATTGGCGACGGTTACAGTCTGTGAACCCAAAAGTATGAAAAAGCGGATTTGATGTGAATCCAAACATTGCCCAAGCACGAAAATGTTAAAGCGTCTAAAGTTGACGTTTCAAATGTTCATCGTGTGCGCCGATGGAATGGTGACAGCATACGCGCCTCATTTGCCAGTTGTGAAAATTTCCCATTACGATATCACACGCATGCAGTTGTGATAAGCAAAACTCGAGTCCAGCGTGTCCTTCTTCTGATGTAGCCAGAACGTCATATCAAGGTTGGAGAGAGAAGCTCCGAAAAAGCTTGATGTGAATGTGGAAATTATGAAAAGTGGTAGAAGAAGTGAACTCCTTATATGAATGTTGTTGCACCAACAATGTCATCTCATATTAGCTTATTTCTAATCGCGAAATATTTTTAAACCTTTAAATCTTCTGCTTCGAAATCGAACAATTAACACATCAGTGTTTCACTGAATACAAAAGATCAGTTTCTAGCAGGTGATCAAGAGCCAGAAATTGTGCATCTTCATTTTATGGTAATGTCATTCATAAGGTCATTCATAATGTCATTCGTAAAGTATCCCAGACGGTTTAGATTGACAACAGTGTGCAGTCAAACAGCGAGGATCTACAATGGCCAGCTGGCTGCTGTGTAATAGAATCTGAATTTCGATAGTCTCTGGTAAAGTAACGACGTATTCTGCAGTTTCTCGCTTGCTAAATGTAGCACCAAGCTGCCTACATGGTTCTCTAGGACTAATACCTATTTCAACTGCCAATATTTACTCCGGGGTAGGAATCTCAGTTCAGAACACCAAACACAACTCACTGGCGTCCCATTTCTCCGCAGAATCCGTGGCTCTGAGACCAGTCCATCAGTCAGCTCAACTTGGGTCAGTTGGTGCTAGTAGGCGGCACCCTAGCCTCTATAGAGACAAAAACTAGCGTCAACATTCGTTCCGAAACGTGTTGTGAGGGTGAATCACATAGTCGTAGAGGGTTCTCGGGGCTCCTGTGAGTCCCGACCAAAGTTGATCTAATCAAACAGAAGCGATTTGCACTTGTCGTTGCTACCAGCAAAACTTACCTCTGCTCCTCACAGTCTTGTTTGAAGTTTCTTTTTAGCACGTGGGTCCTCAACTAAAACTTGGCACAAACACATTATAAGGCGCATCTAGTTGTTGCTCCCCGTGATCTTGTGACATGGTCGAAAACATTTTTCGAAATGTCGTCAGGAGATCAATAAACGGCTTAGCCACTTCTAATGCATTACTCATAAGATTGCTGAAAATCTATCGTAGCCCACGAACCGGTTTCGCCCTTTTTGGGGCTCATCAGGTAGGCACAATCCTCGGGTTTCCGTCATCCTTATGTTCTACTTGAAACTGAGCTAGTTTGTCAAGTCAACAAATAAAATATTACATCGTATTCACTTTCGCTATTATGGAGTTACGTCGCATCCAGACTTCGTTTATAGCCCTTCTGATCAGTAGCTGCCTCAATACAGTACAGTAAGAAGAGCGATTTTTTCTTGTATCGTATTAGTGTTGGCTTATGACATACATTCATATGACTCCCAGTCTAACAATACATAAAGTTTTGTCACAGAGTAATACGGACGTGGCCCAAACCTGATACCAATTGCTGGCAGTCCAACGTGGGTTCGGAGATTCCATAGGAGCTGAGTAAAGAGCAGGTTTCCAACTGTGTTGTTAATGCGGCCTGCTTATGCGCATCTATGACAGTGCAATCAGAATAGAAGATAAGGATAAAGAATTCGAAACCCCGAAGCTAAAACTGAGCAGATTGTACACTTTCTACTGGTCCACGCGTCGGCTATACACATAGTGATAACAGCACCATAGGTCGTGAACTGGGATATTGACCAACAGGTCTTTGAATTAGGAATTCAGTCCAAAATTCACTGAATGGTTTTTAGGGAAAAAACGAGAAGATCTTCAAGCTAATCCACGACGATTTCGTGATGCACTATTCACAAGGTTGCTGAAAACTCTTCGACAGCCCAAGACCGGTTTCGCTCTTTTGGGGGCTCATCATGTAGGCGCAGTCCCCGAGTTGCCGTTGTCCTACTTGGAAACATCACAAACGAGAAATTCAGCTGGGTTCCAGGTGAGTCTCCCGAAAAACCAAATTAGTTTGCAAATGAGTGTATGTTCGCCAATTTCGTGCAATTTGGTTCCAAGTAGAACATAAGGTTGACGGAAACACGGGGATTGCGCCTACCTGATGAGCCCAAAAAGGGCGAAACCGGTCGTGGGCTGTCGACGGATTTTCAGCAACCTTATGATTCGTGCATTACAAAAACCAAATTTGCTTGCAACTGAGTGCATTTCGCTAAATTCATGACCACTTTGAGCGGTTCCAAATTCCCTGCTCATTGCCCCCCTACATTGATCTAAAATGGCTAGGTGTGATGATCACGAATTTTAAAACCTCGCGGTTTTCACATTACCCAAAGCATGTCATTTGATTTTGCCTGTATTATTCCGAAGCACGGATGATGCAGTTGGAAGTAAAGCAATATTTTCAATGGAATTTTTGTCCTGTAACTAAACTCAGTCTGTGCTGAAAAGCTGAGAATCAGTGTATAGCTGTTTATTCCTTTCTTCTAATAATAAGCTTTGTGCGTCACACAAAATTCATGGGATTCCAACCCACGACCTTGCTAGCAGCTTGAACACTGAACGTTTCGGTCACGATCGAAACATTCACTTGTCATGTGAATTATTCTTCATCCTGAGCTACTGACAGAGTTGAAACAGACCGCTCAGAATTCATTTCCTTTTGCACCAGGGCTTGTATTAACAGGTATTCGACTACCACGCCGGTCAAACATTGTTTTTGAGGATAGTTCGCTTTGGTTCAAGCAAATTGTTCGCCGCCGGATAAATGTTGCGATAAGATAAGTCGCCAACAGGCAAGAGCTGTAATGCCAACCAAAAGTATCAGAGTCAGTGAATTAAGGCAGTCAGTGTACGACTCTCTGATAAGTGCGCTATACCGTGTCTCGGCTGGAAAACGCCAGATTTCATTCAAATCCTTAATTGCTTCAAATCAACCGATTTTACTCACTGATCGCACACGGACGTTCAACTGGCCACAGGACAGAATAAATGTTTGATAAAAATCGATAAGAGAGGGTGAGTGCAACTAGGATGAAATCAATAGCACACAGGGAAAATGTGTACAATTCTAGTAATAGTCTTCAAAATGGCGCGGAAGACAATAGGTCATTAGTGCGAGGGTAGACCCAAATGGTTTGCCTCTTTAATGATTGAATCGACGTGTGAGAGAGGCCCCTCTGGCATGCGTACAAGCAATTGTCAACAGATGTCATCATTTCAGTCCGTGGTTAGTACAGTATTGTGGCGTACTACGCCATTGCGCATAAACCGGTGTTGCATTTTGACCGCGTGATCGTCTGATTCCATCGAATTGTCGACCTCGTATTCCTCGTCTTCGTCCTCGCTCTCCGGCCCGTCACATTCCTCCTCTGAGACAGCATGACCCATGTGAGCGTCTGCCTGAAATGCAACCAGAGTCCCGGGTGGATGTACCAGTCCACGTCCGATAAACTCATTGTTAAACGGATCCGCGCGATGCTGTCCGGGCTCGGTCGTCCTCCCGAGTATTTTCGGTAGCATTACGGTGTCGGCATCGATAGGTGGCTTACAGTCCAGTTGGGAAGCTTCCGGCAGTTCGGAACTGTCACCAGAATTTTTATTGCTATAATACTGGCTACTCTGCAAAAGTCCCAAATAAGGGTTGGAAGAATCCAGATTTGGATGAGAAGAGTCACGAGTGGAACGTCGACAAGACTCGTCGTTGAGTTCGCGTATTTGTTGTCGTTCCTTCTTTAATTTCATTCGTCTATTCTGGAACCATATTTTGATTTGTCTTTCTGTCAGACAGAGGCTATGCGCAATTTCTATACGGCGTCTTCGTGTCAAATAGTGGCTGTACTGAAATTCTTTCTCCAACTCTAACGTTTGATATCGGCTGTAAGTTTGACGACCACGACGACGCTGTACGGAGTTTGGACCTGCAAATCAAAATGAAGCAAGTATTTTAAAGCCATCAGGATGAGGCCTGGTAGGAAATTTAAAACTTTTGTGGAAGAAACGCAGTTATGAACAAGGTCTTTTGCGGAATTCTGTCTGAATAATTTAAAATTCAAGGCTATGGCAAACATTTAAAATACCCGAACTTCCAGCTCTTACCTAAAATGGTACTCCAAGATATTTCCTTTGATAGGATACTGCTGATAGGTTTGGTGAGAACTAGTGACGTAAGTAGCGTCGATTTCTAAGATACTGCTTCAAATGGGACATAAAGAGGCCATTGTACAGCAAATTCAGTGGAAGTAGATGCCCCTTGCTAAAGTTTTGTTTTGCAACTGAGTGACTAAATGCACAATCAAGTTTATTATTGTCAATGTGATTATAACTGGGATCGATAAATCTGGATAGACTGGTCACAGGAGAGTATGACACAAGAACCTGGCTAACGGATTTCTTAATGGACCTGAGACTTATTGGACAACAAATCAATAGACTTTAAAAAGGTATCTGTGAGGTCAAACTTCACAGTTGCGTGCTTATCTGAGTTTGTCGCTGGCGTGGCGTGAAAAGGTTAAGATGAAAACCTCATGAGTAGGTATATCTTTGTAATGTACTACTCATAAGGTTGCTGAAAATCCGTCGACATCAAACATCACAAACGAGAGATTCAGCTGGACTCCAGGTTAGTCTCTCGAAAAACCAAATTGGCTTGGAAATGAGTGTATATTCCCTTATGAATAGGTCCTCTTCAACCTTGCCTCGTGTCAAATAGTGGCTGTACTGAAATTCTTTCTCCAACTCTAACGTTTGATATCGGCTGTAAGTTTGACGACCACGACGACGCTGTACGGAGTTTGGACCTGCAAATCAAAATGAAGCAAGTATTTTAAAGCCATCAGGATGAGGCCTGGTAGGAAATTTAAAACTTTTGTGGAAGAAACGCAGTTATGAACAAGGTCTTTTGCGGAATTCTGTCTGAATAATTTAAAATTCAAGGCTATGGCAAACATTTAAAATACCCGAACTTCCAGCTCTTACCTAAAATGGTACTCCAAGATATTTCCTTTGATAGGATACTGCTGATAGGTTTGGTGAGAACTAGTGACGTAAGTAGCGTCGATTTCTAAGATACTGCTTCAAATGGGACATAAAGAGGCCATTGTACAGCAAATTCAGTGGAAGTAGATGCCCCTTGCTAAAGTTTTGTTTTGCAACTGAGTGACTAAATGCACAATCAAGTTTATTATTGTCAATGTGATTATAACTGGGATCGATAAATCTGGATAGACTGGTCACAGGAGAGTATGACACAAGAACCTGGCTAACGGATTTCTTAATGGACCTGAGACTTATTGGACAACAAATCAATAGACTTTAAAAAGGTATCTGTGAGGTCAAACTTCACAGTTGTGTGCTTATCTGAGTTTGTCGCTGGCGTGGCGTGAAAAGGTTAAGATGAAAACCTCATGAGTAGGTATATCTTTGTAATGTACTACTCATAAGGTTGCTGAAAATCCGTCGACATCAAACATCACAAACGAGAGATTCAGCTGGACTCCAGGTTAGTCTCTCGAAAAACCAAATTGGCTTGGAAATGAGTGTATATTCCCTTATGAATAGGTCCTCTTCAACCTTGCCCTATCATCATCATCATCATCATTGTCAGCCGTAATAACCGCGTACTTGTCTTACAGTGGTTGTAGCTGCCACAGTTTCATTCACCGATGGTTCGGGGAGTTGGGGTAGGTAGCTGTGCATTGGAGGCGGAAGCTGATAAATTAGTGTGTAAGTACAGCACTGTAGGTGGACTGTAAAGTGGGGGGAATGAGAAGGGAGCTATACGATGATGTTACCTGGGAGTCTTCAAATGTTGGTGCATCACCACAAGAGGGCTTTTTACCAAGGACCGGGATTCTTCGCAGTTTGATAGGTATGTATTTCACGCCGAGCATCAGCTAACTCCTGCCCGTCAAATGAACCCCAACGAAGGATCCATTAATCTTGTTTCCTCGAAGCTAAGTTAGAATCAACGGCCTTTATGCCGGCTCTGAAAAACATCAGCTAAGGTAGACAAAAGCTGTGCATCCTATGTGTGGCCTTGAAGCCTAATATAAGTCCGCCCTGTAGGTCACTCAAAAAAGACACTGAGTTCGAACCAGCATGTTTTGGCCTTAATAGGGTTTCGTATACCCATAGCATGTTTCACGAGGTTTCTGTGGACCTGTCTACTTAATACTACTTAACAGTTCATATGTGCTCGTTAATCCTCTGGGCTTGTGTGAACTCATCCCATATTTGTGGATCTCAAGTATGAGAGCGGTAAGATGTCCAGAACTATCGAATAGCCGTAAAATGTTACATAAACTATTATTTTAATCAAGTGTGACGCAAGAAAGGTCTGTGCAGCTTCAGTAATCAAACCTACACGTTTAGCTCCTAGACGGAGAACCAGAATCCAACGAAACTTTGTGAAGTTTATAGATTTTGCCTGTCAGCTCACGCGCATCGTCCCACAATCTGCTAAGATCCCGTAAAAGCTAGCCAGAGTGACAGTGTACGGAAATAAAAAAATTTTGCAGTACATTGACGCCTTCAAAATGACCCGTGCTTTGTCTAGCGTTTAATCTCGCCACGTTTACATAAGGCTATAGTCTGAATCTTCACTCTGTTGCCTGCCCGCAGACTCCCATTGTGAACTAAGTTTACAAGAAACTTCATGCATTTTGGTGCAAACTCCTCTGAGTATCTGCAGCCAAATCCGGAAACCATAAGGTTTGCCTGATGCATATTGAAGATACAAACAATATATATTTGGGTCGGTCAGATGGAAATCTACCGGGATTACCTAAGAGACGCTTTTAGTGGTGTTCTACGATTCCTGTCTTCCCAGTGAAATGGAGGTCAACCTAACTGAAATCTTAGGGTGGGCAGAAAACCCGACATTTCCCCCACACGAATTTTCATAACAAGCAACAAAATGTCGCAAAACGCAAGCGTTGTCTAAGCGCCCATTTTCCAGGTAACGGCCTCAAACTTTGCAACGGTTTAAACTCACTGTATCATCTTTAGGGCGTTTGTACCACCACTTCGTGTCAATGGATCAGTAAATGTAAGAAGCAAGTGAAAAATTGAGCGATTGGGATGGTCTTATAGTCGTTGGCGCGGATGTGATAGTGAAACCTTTAAGTAAAAAGCTACCTTAAATAATTCGTAAGATCTCTTGGGTGACTACAAGCATCTTTTACAAACGATTTCTATCTGGTCGAATAAACATCATTGATGAGCAATCTACTACCACTATGAGTAGTAAACAATCAGTCAAAGGTTAAATCCTCAAGTGAGTAGTTGTGCTTAGTTAGTATGCCTTGAACAGAAACAGTGCATTTATATTTCATTCAGTTTAGACAAGTTAACTAGTCCTCCTGACACATCACTCATAAGGTTGCTCGAGACACTTCGACAGCCCACGACTGATTTCGTCCTTCTTGGGGGTAGTTCGGTAAACGCAGTCCCCGCGTTTCCGTCAACCTTATGCTTTACTTAGAGATACTCTGACAACTACTCTCATTTGCACACGAATTTGAGCTTGACGGTAAACTCAACTGCATCCAGGTGAATCTCTCGTTTATGATGTTCAATCGAGTGTGCTGCACCAGACCACCTTAAAGAGTATTCAGAAACCTTGTGAGTATTTTCACTCACTCTTATCAAATGAAGCATGAGACGGCCCGATGCAGCACATTCAGTTGAAGCGGGCCATCATAAATAAGAGATTCCTCTGGATTCTTTAGTACTTTTATGTTTTATGGAATGGGGTACGCGGTATTAATTGTATACCGCAAGTATTTTCGCCAAATTTAGTTAACACGCCTGATAGGAATTCGTTCATGCCCCATTTTATGCTATTGGCTCAGATAATGTCCATTGTAGACAACTTATTTCAGAAACCGGAAGACAGTAATCTCAATTAGGGAAGATACTCTTCGCGGGGGAGTTTTTCTTTCGTTCAGAGCGCTCTCAAGAAAAACTAACAAATGGAGAGTAGTATGAGCAATGTTGTGGAATTTAGGTAGCTCGGATGCGTCGCTTGGTTGTTGGTTTGTTCGCCACAATCCAACTGCCAAGCTCGGTGAACAGATCAACAGCTGAGAGTAGTATCAGCAAGCTTCACGGACCCATTCAGGTTGAAAAACTGTTGTCAGTTGACGTAAACATTCCTTCTCTCACCCTTTTAGTCTTACATGTATCAAACGATTTGTGGTCCCAGGGACGATAAGGTAAGTTAACCAACAACGACCAACTCAATATCCACTGGTGAATCCCGATAGTTTATAGCGGTAAACTGTGACCGCTACAATCTAGGGGAACCGTCTTTCGGAATCGGCTCCTTGTTAAGATAGCGTATTTCCTACAGGTCGATGAGCTGTCCAGAGGAAATACGAGCGCATTCAACCTCACGTGTTGTAACCATCTCGGAATGAAATCTTGACACACTGTTCCGTGCGTTCCAGAAGTTGGTGAATGTCGGGGTGTCGCTTAGTGGCAAATGTAAATGATCGGGTGAACTGAGACTTGGTTCATCGCACGATGTTTGTTGCTAGGTCAAATGAAGAAAAAATTGACTGGTTTTTGGACGGCATTCTTGTCGGATAAAACGGTAGAGTTGAGACGTCACCGTCTGACACACATGCAAAACAAACAAAAAGTTGCACATCTTTTCAGTGACGCGAGGACCCAGATGCAACATGAGACTGAGCTGCTTCTTTCAAGTGCACATCCCAGTGACCACGGTGACAGTCTTCTTGGGTGCTGATCATGGAAGGCAACAGAGAGGATATCTAGCCGTGTTGGGTGTAAGACTGCTAGCGAGAGGGGGGCGTTGGTGGCTTTCTCTCAAGTCGTACTGCAAATGAAGACTGAAAACGAAACAAAATCCCAAACGAAAGAACACTTTCCCTGCTGGATAAGAATCCCAGAAAATGCCTCGCATGCACGACTTCCACAGTGTAAGTGTTGTGAATCAGGTTGACGACAAATAAATCGATCAATGACTTCAAAGCAAAATTCAGGGAACGTAATTTATTTACCGCCATTTCATGAGACCAGCTGGACCTGGCATGGTCGAAATGTAGTTGCATTTTCACTGGACGTAATTTATTTACCGCCATTTCATGAGACTAGCTGGACCTGGCTTCACTTCCAGTGAAGCCAACTCCCCCTGAAAGGCCAGCTATGCAACGGTTTCGCTTAACTAATTTGATGATACAACGTGGCCATCCGTCTTTCACCCCTCAATCGTCTTTTGCCATGTTAATTTTACACTCATGTTCACTATATGCATTCTTCCGACCTCAGTTATTGACCGATTTTTTTAACTAAATGAAAAAATTGGTCCCTTGATTGTTCGATTGACATGAAATCTGGTTCTTTACATAAGTGGAGATATACACACATTAGTGAATCAACTTGGTCTTCGAGGGAAACTCAAATGTGAACCAGCTCTAGTTTTCAGCAACCTTGAAATAAGTGTGTTACACAACGGCCGTTTCGTTTTTTGGGTGTTCACTATGAGTGAACCGATTTCTTGAGTAGTTTGCGTCAACTCTTATTCGACAAACCACTGAAAACATCCCTAGCATACTGAACGGTCCGCTGAGCTTAGCTGAACAAATGTATTAGAAACAGTTCAATCGTGGAGTAGAACCACACCACAAACTCCAATGTCCCTCAGTAGGCGAAAAACAGTGCAAAAAACCTACCCACTACTGATGTCACTGCGTAAATGACAATCAGATCAAAAGACAGGCAAATAAACACTCCATAAATAAACCTCCAAATGAAACTCCAGTAATTGAGGTCCTCCGTGCCTTCTCCCTTTCACTGTCTGCTCTTAGCAACACATATCCTACATATACACCAAAAAGGGGTTATCTAGTATTTTGATTGAAAACTTGAAGCGATCGTCCCAAACTATTAGTACCGCGACCCAGATGTCTGTTGGACATTAATCTGGAATTTTAAGGCGAACGAAACTCATTTCAATCCATGGATAACAGCTTAACAAATAACTTTCCCGTACGCATACTTGGAACGGTATATTTATGAGAAACAGATGAACAAAAAGGGTGCACTTCATGTAAAGCACCAATCCGGACATACTATTGCTTATGTCACGAACAGATCTATTCTGTTTGCCTATTGTCCTCTACACAAAAGGCTTTAACACATGTGGCCACAGGTGAACATTTTGTCGCTTGAATAAAATCAGCGTCAAGAGATGGTGGCAACTAATGGATCTTCGGATCGACTACTAACGGACTCAACGAATTCCCTGAGGTCATACTACTTAAAAAGGAATGGTGCAAATCCTCTGTCTCTTGGGATATTTATACCTAAAAATAAGAATGTTTGAATATTTCAGAGTTTGTTCAATAATACCGAGGAATCCAATTCGAAACTTAATCTATTAACTAGCTACCTACACTCTGAAATATACTTGTGCAGAGTATGTCGGCTGTGCTTGAAATTGCCGCTGAAGACGCGAGACTGTTTGTTGGTTGTTTTCCGGTTATCCCAGAGCTTAAAAACCCTTGTTCAAAGGACTGCAGCCCCTGAACAACGCCATTTTCATCAGATGCTTGGCAGTTGGTAGAAGTTCTCGCCCAAGAGTTCTGAGGCACAATAGATCTTCTGTGTGACAAATACCACTTGCATACGGTAGCTAACAAACGATATCTCCCTACCTATACAAAATGAAACCGCAATTTCGACGGTGAAGAATTATATAATATAAACCTTGTAAGGAACTTTGTACAAAATTAAGAAGCGACCTAGTGTCATTTCCCTCAAACATGGCCTGTTGCAGGCTACGGTGCTCAAGGCTGACTGACCTACGAATGGTTTCTCCGAGAGAGGCGTGACAATTTGGTGTAAGTTGGTGTGGTGAAGTAGCGATTAGCTGTGTTCGTGTCACCATTGCAAGTATAGACACCGTTTCGGTTGCTTTTGGACTTATAGAGTTCAGTTTTCACACCATAGTAAAGAATATTTTGTTATGCAGTGAAATAGACTCAAATGTTTCCTTGTCACCGAGGTAAGGTTGATGAACCAGTCACGCGAGTCAAAGTGGAGGTGAGCTGGACCACAAACGTCGTCTGTAGGTATAATAAACAACCAGCCTCGAGTAAACTGAGTCAAGGAAATCATCAAGCCTGTCATGGATACAATTCCTTTGAAAATAGCCCGTCAGCATCTGATCCGAAGAAATACTGCGTCGGACAGCGCTGTTACAAAGGATTCGTGAATAATGTGTATTGAGCAACTAGGCTGCATAAAACTATTTTCAGTGAGTGACATCATTAGACTGCCGATCCCATTGTTGCATTAGTCTACAGAAGTCTGGTCTGTATTCTTTTTTTGTTGAACCAACCTCGGGACAGATGGCAGTTACGGTACGAATTCTTTTCAGGATATCAGTGTTTCAGCAACTGTGAAAACGCCTCGAAGATTTTCGTGTTCACGAAGCCATCCATCGACAGCAGCGAAAGTCGAAAAATGTTCGTGTCCCCTAAAATATCTGCCGCACAAAAAGACCACTTAGTTTCCTGAGATTAACTTATGCATACTTGTTTCAGTCAATCTTCACCGATAAACCAGAGGTCATTGCTTGATTTTTTTAGATGTCCGCCCAGATTAGGGAGCAAATAGTAAATAATCTTGTGCTTGGTCAGACAATCGTTAGTCCTTATCTTCCGCTTTGGAACTATGCTTTATGCCCTAACCTATTCCCATCCAACAACTTACTGACCCTGTTCACGCAGTGACAGCGAAACTGTTCTGTGGTGGACGGATGTGCAAAATCGTACATGCCGTTCATAGGGCAGATCCAATTACATGGAGCACAAAACAAACACAACAGGATCTAAATTGTCTTGATAACCGATCTGCGGGAACCCGCACGCGGTTGAAGAGACTAATTTACGAGTGGATTTTTTTAGATGTCCGCCCAGATTAGGGAGCAAATAGTAAATAATCTTGTGCTTGGTCAGACAATCGTTAGTCCTTATCTTCCGCTTTGGAACTATGCTTTATGCCCTAACCTATTCCCATCCAACAACTTACTGACCCTGTTCACGCAGTGACAGCGAAAACTGTTCTGTGGACGGATGTGCAAAATCGTACATGCCGTTCATAGGGCAGATCCAATTACATGGAGCACAAAACAAACACAACAGGATCTAAATTGTCTTGATAACCGATCTGCGGGAACCCGCACGCGGTTGAAGAGACTAATTTACGAGTGGACAACGGCGGTTTTTCGCCAGAAGTCTTTTCTCGCACGCCTCCCACCCAAATTTACACACGCCACCATACCTCGCCTTACTGACTAACGCAGGTCGTCCGGCAACTTCAGCTTTGATTGGGGTATTTGGCCTAGTCAGGCCGCCGAACTAGCGCGACACATTTCTCGGTCTTTCGTCCGTTTTAAAACTGCGGGTGATCACGGAAACAATATAGCAGAACACAACGGCGTCCAGTGTGACCACCGATCAGCCTATCAGGCTACGAATGATGTGATTTATACGATAACCTTAGTGGAGGTCTCAGAATTGTTGGTCAGACTGGGTCGTAAATTTCGCCTCTTATTGTCTCGCCCGTGAGAGCTTGGGCGGACGTGCGTGCAGACTTCTATTCAAATGTGGCCAAATAGAACCAAATGTTTCTCTTCTTCACTAACTTTCCCATACTTCGGCTGAGATGTCCTACTGACGTCTGTAGGCCTACGATATCAAATCTTGGCCACATCTCTTCGGAATCATAATTTCTAGTAGCATAAATAACGGTTATTCTTATATGATTTGCGATAAACGCAGTTGAGGCCCATTTTATGCCGATCCGTTTTGATCAGGACTGAGAAGTGTAAAAAGATTTTGCAGACTAGAAACTATTTCAAGTCACTGAGCTTGGGTATAGATGTGACCGGATTGCGAAAAGCCAAAAGACAGAAGCACTTTCAGTTCGTTAGACACTCATAAAGTGATTTCGGAAAGGTAGCCCTCTGGTCAAGAGTTCCAGGCTCGGACCAGGCGTCCATCTATCAGTTCGCGCAGCTGGTGAATCTAAATTAGGTGCAAAATTGTTTTTGAACCAGCTGTTGACTAAGTTGGGCCATCATCCGACAACTGGTGGACAGTCGGAATATTTTATCCGAATAGCTATTGATCTACCGGAAGGACTCGTAAAGTATTGAGCTACGGACCCCGATTAGGCAGGGTGTTTTAAAAGTGAGCTGAGAAGAACTGGTCACTACTAGATCAAGGAATATGATCTTTTGGACCGAAATACGAGGTGAACAGCGATCTGTTTAAATGCACTTTAACCGTGCCACGGATCAGCCACTCGAATTTGGGTAGCCGGACTGTCCTGATCTCAAGGAATTGGGGACTTGTTGAGGAATTGTGTCTCCTACCCTTTCTGCAAAGAATGGTTCTGTTCAGCTAGCGTTAAATTCCCTTACGTCCGCACTATCCCTAACATTTTATTATCAGTTTTGTTTCATTTTATGACAGCTAAGCTGTGTCTGGTTCATTTTGCAAACTCTACCATTTGATTACCTGTGGGCTAGCAGTCATACTGTGGCATCCCAAAGTGTTGCTTTCCAGGAGCGGAGGTTCTAGAAGAGAACACTATAGAAAATTGACCGCAATGGCTGGATCTCAATTGGTTCCATTGTGAAACATTGCAAAACTTTCGACACCAGTGCTTTTGAGGGGCGGACATGAAGGTAACGCAAAGCTTGACTAAATTCTCGTAGCTTAACCAGCTACCAGGAAACACTGTGATGGTCGAGCAGCATTGGAAATAAGTACTTGACAAGAAAGTGTTTTGGAAGCAGTGGACATTCGCCGTAGCATAGATTTTATATGATGACCAACTGATAGGCTCTGTGAAAAGTTCATATTACCAGGAACAAATGCGTACACGCCATCCTCGGAAAAAATCCACCCAAAATGCCGGCGCGCTGGGCAGGGAGTCTCCTCTGTTGTTAAAGTACTGTATCTTAGAAATATCCGTTTCAAATTACCAGTTGTTCAGTTATGTCCTCTGGGAATCCTTTATTGCCGACGTATAGAGAATCGCGGGACTAAATCCAGCACCCAAAGCCCATCAACCGTTAATTCATCGAAAAATTCCGTCCAATTTCAGCTTTTGCTGAAAGCTTTAAAACGATAGCTGCTCGCATTTGTTAAGAGAGCCTCCAGTAATGTACGTCTAGTCTGCAACGAATGGAACAACATGACTCCCAGGTTGCTACATGGACATTAGCAATACCTTCGACTCAACTGGTCGAAAACTCTTGGTGCGTAAACTACGGGACAGACGTTGTACGACGCAATGTACTCCTTTTACGGAACCATTTCACCAGTTGAGGGCCGGAGATAATCAACCACTTGCCCGAGCAAATTTGGTCTACCCCAAGGGGTCGCTTTGTCACCATTTTGACTCGTTATACACGAATGTGTGTACAAATCATCATAAGAAACTTGTGAAGGGATTTCTCACCTGTCACATCCAGATACCTCCCGAAATATCCGTTTCGCAGCACTGAGTGTATCTATGCTCAACAGCTGCAAATAAAAACTGAGTTCTCATCCGACCCACCTAAATACCTCGGGCTCATCCTCTAGAACTGAGCGTTAAGAATCAATACTTCCCAAAATTGTTTTCTACCTTAAACTGTTTTCGTCCCACAAAGTCGCTTTCGTTTCTTTTATTTTTTTCCCGTTTTTGCGCGCACACACACACACACATTGTCTATGTACCGTAGGTAGAACAGTAAAAACAAAGAATAAAGAACCCTCCTTTTGTTGACTTCTCTGCTCTTGTATGTTGTCTATGGCTCCAGCGAAACCCTGAGGTGCAACCGTTGACTTTGGATTGCTTCTCTTACAGCTGTAAGCAGCGCATTGAAATCTCGGAGAAATCGCGCGAGAAATCGCCCAGTTGCTGGGATGAATAACGTGGCATGTGAGGAAAGTGAGAGACTGAACTTATCCAAAGAGGAACGCTTTGGAGAAGCGAATGAGTTTGTGCTTTCCGAAACGTGTTTTTGGACGGGCATATTAGGGTCTGGTGACCCTTATACAACCCTCATACTTTTCTGTGTTTTTGCTACACTTCTGCTTGCGTTACAGCCACAAAAGTTATAAGATACGAACAGCAACATGAATCAAACATTTTTAGTCAACTGGATGGTGAGAAGTGCTGTTAAGTAAATTAGACGATTGGCCAGCAGATTGTTATCGTTCACGCCGTCTAGTTGTTGCGGCAAGCCTTTCTGGCAAAATACTTAGTATATACGATGTCCACAATGAATCACGAGCTAAAATGACTTGTCGGCAATGTCATAAACATGTATGAACTCCTGCGTCTATGCGTCTTTTTTCAAAATTATTCATGTAGGGTAACTCTCCCTGTGCGTCATTTGCTCAGAGATAATTTTGGCCTTCCCAAAGAGACCTGCTCAACAGATATTATTGACCGCGTGTAATCTAAGTTCAAACATGTTCTTGCTATGTGGTACCCAGCTGCAGTTATTTTTCCTCCATTTTGATATACTAATGTGGATGAAGATTTACGCTTGTAAAAACTGCAGTGTTTCAGTTTGTGAGAAAACAAAAATGTTGCATATATGCCAGTCGAAAAGGTCAGCCTGGAGTCCCTTTAGGAGCGAAGTGCAACAAAAGTTGTGCTTTTAGAATTCATGTGGATCCACACACATCTAAGAGGACTGTTGACGAAAATTCAACTAGTACATCTACCTGATGAACCCCAAGGTGGATGGTACCAACCATGAGCTATCGAAAAGCGTCTTTGTGACTAGCGTGTTCCAACGACATAGGATGAAGTTCGTTCCAAATCCTTTTGGGCTGGTTTATGGTGCAGAGGAGACAAAGCGTCTTGCCCATGTGTACGTTATTAGAGCAGCATAACTTATCACTAAACGGACTACAAGTTTCTTTATTCTGCCGGAGCCGCACTTTGGTGAGAGATAGCCGCATAAGGAATGTGTCTTCAAGTATTTCAACGAAATGAACTGACTCGTTGAAGAATTGCTTACTTCGAAGCGCTTGTACGTTGCCTTGTTCCATTTGCGGCCTCGATAATTGTAGTCCGCAGTGCATAGTCGTTTCTGTTCCAAATTGATACCCGGGTTGATCTCCAGTCAACCCTAATTAAGTTGTTTCCATGAGAGTCTACTTTCATCTTAAGGCATTCCAAAAGCACTACAGGAATGTGGCTTGCTACAGCTCGATAGCCGGTTTTCTGCACAAAGGTTAGATACATACAGCATACTCATTGTTACCACCGTGTCACTTCCCGTCCCAAGGCTTGCTACAGCTCGATAGCCGGTTTTCTACACAAACGTTAGATACATACAGCATACTCATTATTACCACCATGTCACTTCCTTCTGTAAAGTTTCCCGTCCCAGATAATAAAATTGCAACCGATTATCTTGTGGCTGGTGAACGATGTCTTTTCAGATCACTGAGTTACATGAAAAATTAGGATTCTTTTACTACCACGGCATTCGGGTGTCGACCAACAGTGGCTGTTTTTTAGATTAGTTCTAAATCTTATATATGGACCCAAATACACCACACCAAGGGAAAAAGAGGAGTCCAACCCGCGACCACTTGCTAACGGGATGAGTGGCCTGCCAAATGAACTATCGCAAGCGCAGTCTTACGTCAAACTTGTGCCCTTCAGTTACGCAATCAATCGACATACTTCAACCTAATAAATCAATAGTTAATACCTGCAGTGCTATTAGTTAGCCCTTCGTAGGACATCCACAATGGGTCGGATGTTGACATCGCCTAGATACTCAGAGGCGATTGGTCCATTAGAGGGCGGTATGGTGACTAACTCTTGAACTCAAGTTCCTGCATGTAACGTGGGACACAGCTTAGTTGGCAGCGCAATTTTTCAGGTAAGCTAAATGTCGCGAGTCCGGGTCCCGTTCAAGAACTACGTCTTTCCGTCTGCATTATGCGTACCCGAATACACATTCGGGGTTTCCAATATCCCCCGTCTCCCCTCGACCAGTATTTTGAAATTACTCGGTTAGGAACAGAATTCGAGTGTCAGACACTTCGGTCAACCCAGGGAAATTTGGTCAGAAGCGAAATTGTGGGCATTACTCCCCGGTCACCCGTCTACCGTAGGTCACAGTACCACAACTCAAATGGTTCTTTGGGGACCGACCAAATTAAATTAGATATTTTGACATTACCCATGTTATACAGATTAGAACTCTCCATCCCAGACCACCCACCCAACTCCCTTGCTTTTGGAAAAAATGCGCTTCCTTGTATCGCTGAGCTAAAATGCGGGAGCTGAACAAGTATGCATGTTCGGCTGTACATCTCTCTCCCTTGGTGGTAGTATTGGGTGGGAATAAACAGTGTAACATATATCAAAAGTCATTCTTTAATGACCTCTTTCACGTCCAATGTTGACAGAATGCAGGCTGTGATTATAAACGTCCGACTCCGAGAGTTCATCTACACTCGATGCACTGCCTGTAGAGGAAAGCCATATGAGGCTCGCGCGAAATAACATTTATCACGAGACGCAAGATGCGTGATTAATGTCGGGTTCACTTCCATCCCTATCTCAAAATAGTAACTAGAATCAGGCGCTCCCTACCAACCAGAGTCCGTTTGTGAAAAACGTTCATTCCACTCTATGCATGACGCTACTGATCTTTCGTGAGCAGGAAAACCCAACCAATTGGTAACACTTCTAATACTGTTTAAAGATTTCTTGTCAACTAAGCTGTAAGATCATCCCTAAGCCTGTTGTTGCCTGTTCTGTATGCGAGTGCATTCAGTGACGGGATTAAACAGTGTGAGAACTTTGAGGTAGAAACACAAAAAACGCTGTTTAATATGACTGAAAATAAACCATGTCGTAGTCACTGCTTGGGCATTTTGTTTGGCCCACGCCAGTTTCAGTGACGTTTTACTCAGTGACTACTCAGGACCGTAAATAGTAAAGGTGTTTCGCAGCAGAGGGGGTCAACATTTAGAAGGGCAAGCGCGTGTGTACTAAAGTTGATACTGCAAACAACGGAAACGTAGGCTTTGACACCATCAACTGGAATATTATTCTAACTGTTCCTCTTAATAGTCCGGGTGATCCTTATCGTCCTTGCGGTCCTTGTAAGAACCGCCGACAGGTTTCACTGCGGACAGCGCGTTACAGTCAATTCTTCTCTTTGAAGCAAAGATATACCGTAATGGACTTCAGCTTCCCTCCACCGACTGGGTGGACACCATTTCGCTCTAGTTATTGGGATCTGCAGAACAGGAACTCATTCTTTAGGTGGCGCAGCAGGCACAGAGTAACAACTACCACCATCGTTCACTGTAGAGCGCTGGTCACTGTAAATGAACAGTGTTGCCTGAGTTAGTTATTCAACGTGATTTGGTGGTCAGAAGAAGAATAAGAATGTTGAACGATGAAAACAGCTGCTGTAACGCGTTTCGTAGCGATTCCACTGCTTTCACATATGTACACTGAGCAATCATAATTCCACTTTCTAGTGGTACGGTTTGTTTTCCTATATGATAATATACGTTTGTTCATATAGGTTATGGTGGCATATCGACTTCATGTTTTGGTTCTACAGCTTCTTATTTCTGGATACATTGCCGAAATGGCCAAAATTTTTAGCTATTCTTCTCTACTACAAAGCAGCTATCAGAAAGACGTACAAACTCACAGGCAGCATCTGATCACAGGACGAGGCGTTTTTTTGTATCGCCTCTCCAAACTTCTCACTGACCATTCGTGTTTGTCTCATGAGCCAGCGTCACTTCGTACCACACACATACTTGCCCACAAGTTCAGTGTAATGACCCACAGACAATTCTCGAAGAAACGCTACTTATAAGATTCCTAAAAACTTTTCAACAGCGCGCAACTGCTTTCGCCATTATTCGGGTTCATCAGGCAGGCATAACCCCGAGTTTCTGCCAACCGTAGGCTCTTCTTAAACCCGGATTGTGTGAAATCCGTTGACTACACTCCCGTGCGCAATTATTCGGGTTCATCAGGCAGGCATAACCTCGAGTTTCCGCTAACCGTATGTTCTACTTAAACCCGGACTGTGTAAAATTTGTTGACTACACTCCCGGGCAATTTGGTTTTTACAAGAGATTCAGCTGAAATTCAGCTCTCTTTAAAACCAAGTTGGTATGCAAGTGAGTGTATTTCAGCAGCTTTTCAGGCTAGTTGAACACTTTTATTCAGATTAGGGGAGATATTAATCAAGCTAATGCGCCAGTCATTTTCAGCTGCACAGAATAAATTTCTCGTCCTTCGTTTTTTGTTGTAATACTGTGTATAGTTTCAAAGCTCCTCACCTTTTTCGGAAACAACCTACTCGGTTTTCTAATTTTACGCCCAAGTGAAGAAAAGTTTTTCCCATCATTCTATAGGTTTTGGTTAGAAGTGAGTCAGAAAATCACATTAATTGGAAATTGTCTGCCGGAAAGTGAGGAGGAAAAAAACGATTTGACGTGCATCACTGGTAACCCAGAAGCAACTCAAGTGAGAGTAACAACTGGCTGTTAAAATTCATCATAAGTTCTTATATAAAGGAACGCTTCATAGTCAGCTACGCTACAATTTTAAGTAATTTTGCTCGTTCGTGAAACAATGGCTAAAAAGCTGATGTAAAGATCGAAAACCCAATAACTGTTAAATTTTCCCATGTATTGGGGGTACTTTCACCAGGTAGATCAATCAGGTGACTGAAGAGTGCTATAATCTTCTCACAAAGCCTGATTCAGGAAGTTTTTTAGCTCTGGCTTGCCCACAAATAGCACTTCAAAGTTTTGCTAGTGTTAGATGGCAAAGTCCCATTATCCTGACTGCCGGACTTTAGTATCCAGAATACCGTTACTGAATATTGGTATGCCTTGACTTACCACGCTCATCTACAAATAGCTGTGGTTGTGACGAGTAACTCAAATAAATTTATGATCTATAGCATCCTGTAATTTGCAACGTCAACTACGTACGACTTAATTCTCAATACCAACTCGGGGACCGTATCAATCTGATGGGTCCACGGAATGTCAAAGCCTATGGTAAGCTATCATAGAGTTCACAACTACTCCAAAGGTACTAATGCATCCTACTTTTAGGTTTTTCTTACTTAGTTTCTGGGGCGAGATACTGTAGCCATCCAAGGTATATACTAGTGGTGCACAAATTTGCCCCCGCTGTTACCAAATCTATGGGAACCTGGGTTTTTCAACCACAAGGTTTCGTTTTACAGGGCCCACCACTGTGGATGGACAATCTGTAATATAATACGCCTCCACTCTACCTATATTAGCGATCAGTACGTTGTTTCGACCCCAACTTCGATTGACTTACGTCTTGTAGTTTATACTAAGCATCTGGAAATTAACTTAACCTGTTTCCCACAAACAGTAATCTAAGGCGCTCCTCCTCCGGAAATGTATATGTAACTTGAGTACCTAAAAAGGACATCTACCCAAATTTGTTAAGATTAACCATAGGGACAACATCGTACCGCCACAATTCTAGCAGAAATCTTAAACAGAATAGGTTTTTCACATTGAACTAATCGAATAATAAAAGTTATCGCCGCAGAGACTGCTTTACTTGCAAGGTGAAATCTCCATTATAGCAGAAATCTTAAACAGAATAGGTTTTTTACATTGAACTAATCGAATAATAAAAGCTATCGCCGCAGAGATTGCTTTACTTGCAAGATGAAATCTCCATTAATCCCAAAATCTTCGAGCAAACAAAATATTGGCGTGTCAGTTATTATTACATATCAAGCTCGCAGCCATCATTTCAAAATCTCTTTATGCTAACAGCAGGCAATAAAAATCACCAGCTATTCAGAAAGCCAAGCACTGAGAACTACCAAAAAGCAGATTAACTGTTTCGGGCTGAATCTCACAGGTAATTGGATCAAACTTGTTCTTCCAATCCAGGTGATGACACGTGCTTGTTCACTTGAATCTTGGAAGGTGGTGGGAAAATTCTGTTTTGCCAATTAACCACCAAGCATTTTGACCTCACCCCCAAATGGGAAATGTAACTGATGTTTCTATTAGCCCTTGTCGTTCTCAGTGTAAATGCGAGTACACACATCCTTCAAGCAGAATCGTCACATGAACATTCTGCCCCATCTTTACGTCTTGAACCTCTTCATGCGGCACGTTCCAACCTTAATGGTGGGACAACTCCGTCTAAATGCATTTGTATGCAGAAGTTGGGGAAAAACCTTCGGAATTTCAACACACTGTACACTTTTATCACTCCACTCTTGCGAGGATCGTAAATCCTATTTGCAAAATTTGTTACAATCCGGTTCGACATGCAGTTTGATTTCGGCTGCAGCAATTGTCTGTTGTGGTAAGAAAGTAGACTGGTGAACCGATCATCTCATTTGCTGGTTGACAAAAGACAAAAACAAGTCGCCTAAGATTACCGGTTGAAGCGATGTAGGTTAATTCCTATGATGACCGCTCGGCATTTGCAACAGGTGAACTAGCAGGACCATTGGAGAGTCCTAATACACAACGTCACTAGGCAATGATCAACAATGAAAGAAAACATAAATCGGCACCACATATTCGGCAAATTTAGGCAGTCATTACGGAATCTAACGATGCGTGTTCTTAGACGAAAGTAGGGACCTTCAGAAGGTGGGAGGGCTAAATTTGTCACTGAATACGTAGGGTTATTTCAGACGGTTGCTGTCTGTAAGTTCCTGAGACAACGGTTTTATTAAACCAATGAGGAAAGCTGTAAGCCACCTGCAGCCCTTGTTTTTTTTACACCAAGTCAATCGGCATGTGTTGGTAATGAAAAGCAGGTCATCAGTGGGAAATAAATGTAATCATGCTTGTGAGTGCATGTTGGACAGCGGAAGCCGGAAAATTAAGACTAATCAATGCGAACCTAGTTCAGAAGGAACGCGATCCCACCTAGCCAGGACATTTGTTTGAAATGAGGGAACGAGAGATTCAATCCGGCCGTCTTTGGCACCGGTTTCTTGTTCATGCATTCAATCCTCGAAAGAACCACCTATAGAGAATTCCTCAAAAGAGATGACGATATCTCTTAGTTCCACTTTCTCCGCCCCTGGAATAAAATCCCGTGTGAAAGAAGTGAGAAAATACGCTCGCCGGATAAGCAGCCATTTTTCTAAATAAGTTGTTTGAAGAATCTAAAAATTTCCACTTTAGCATATCTCCAAATTGCCCCAAAACTACCATCAACTGGCTAGCAAACAGTTTAGTTGAACAACAATGGAACCCCATGTGAAATACTTAAAGATTGCCACTTAAGTCGGTCACAGTAAGTTGTTGGATATAAAACTTCATACAGAACTGTTCAGGCTACGTGCAAACTGCCAATAAGGTAAAGGTGGAACGCAATTCCTATATAACGGCGCTCGCTGACCCATGCTTACGCAACTGTTGAACTCTGTAAATTAGATAGATCCAGTAGGAACGTTCCGCTCCATTTATAGTTACAAAACTTTCACTCTGATGGTTGACCAGTTTGGTGGCTGGTATGATATTGTCTTTTTCACCCAAAGAGCTAAGGTAGTTCAGTTACCTGGCTCCTGTGTATTGTACAACGGATGGAAATTGCTTGCCTTTCAAGACCTCGTTTGAGTGAGGTAACTGTCCCAAATGGATGCATCACATTCTACAACCGGCACTTGTGTCCAGCACAGGACCACCTGTCGACTGAAAGTATGAACCGTCTATGATCTTGTGACTATGCAGTTACCAGGCTTTTGGTGCACGCCTTCAGAGTGTCAGGTTTCACCAGCAGTTCACTGGTAGCCTAGCCATGCAGACTTTTTTCTTGGAAAGTAAATCCATTGTTGAGTTGACCAAATCATATTACTGACATTGTTCGTATCATTTGGATCCTCGGAAGAGAATACAAAAGTAATTTAATTGAATGGCGGTTCTGGGATGTTATCCAATAGCAAAATGTGAAGCAAAATGTGAACTAGACATAATGCGCAACTCATAAAGTTGCTGAAAGCTCTACAACACCCAAAAACCGGTTTAATGCTTCTTGAGGCTCGTCAGGTAGGGCAGTCTTCCAAAGAAAACCCTTACAAACGAGAAATTCAGTTGGATCTATTTGCTCTTATCAAAGTCAAATTCGTATATAAATGAGATTAATCGGCATTATTCTAAACTTTTTGAAACTTCGGATCAGTTGTCTCTATACGTAGAGGTATATCATTCTTAGAGGTTATACGACCGTGATTTACAGAAACCTTTCAGCTATTCCATGAAGCAAGAAAAAGGGTGTCCCGAAGAGTTATCGGTTGGTGCGACCGCTTCAGTGCATATGAGGTCTCATCACCAAAACTCTCCCAAATTGACCAGCATGCTTTCACCCCATCGCAACCTAAGTGTCTACCGGCTAGATGAACAATTTCGCGGCTCCAGTCGACTGATCGGGGTAAGAACCACTGAGCGCACCATTGGGTAGCTTCAGTTCCACGACAGCGAGTTGACTCATCGCTGCAATGCACGGCTAAAACACCTGCCACTCCTGATCGACTAAATTAGTGACCCCAGAAGCTCTCGCGTCGCTGGATTCCAGGGCCTAAAGAAGCCACTAATGAACACGCTGTGCGAACTCAAGCTGTCAACGTCCATCGTAATTTCGAAGAAGAACTTACTCGTACTACGACTTTAGTCCGTTTTGCTTAGCCATATTAACCCAACCTATAAGTTCGTCGACCAGCTAACACTAAGGGCCAGTAATCTAACAAAGGATGGAAAATCAAGCAATCAGTAGCATGTGCTTTTTTTATCATACTTATCCGCTTAACTTTGCAGGGAGTATGCAGTAAACATGGCAGTACTGTAGATACCCTAAGGTTTAGGCTGCCAAATTTTGGCTGGTCATTCTATCACCAAATTTGCCTTCATGTGAGACAGAGATGGGTTAGAGAAAGGCCACAAGGAATGCTTACTTGTGGTCGACAAATATAAATTAAATGTTCTTGTAGAATTCGTAACAGTTCCGCGGCATTCTTTTTTAACCAGACTAATGCTCCTTCAGTATATTTTTTTCAAAATATGTTGCCAAGTGGAACAAGTAAAGGTAGGTAATTTACATTCGGGAACGACGAACTAGTGAAATAAACAACCATAGATAAGGTGGTAAAAGCGGTTGAACCTATTCCTAATAAGGAAGACTGGATCCCTGGCAACTGAATGTGCTGCACCAGGCCGCCTCATGTTTCAGTCGCTACGATATTTGAAATATCGCGATACACGTATATTTGAAATGTACTAATCATAAACGAGAGATTCAGCTGGGTTCCGAGTGAGTCTCTCGAAAGAACCAAGTTAGTTTGCAGATGAGTGTATATTCGCTAATTTCGTGCAATTTGGTTTCAAGTAGAACATAAGGTTGACGGAAACCCGGGGACTGCGCCTACCTGATGAGCCCCAAGAAGGGTGAAACCGGTCGTGGGCTGTCGACGAATTTTCAGCAACCTTATGAGTAGTACATTACAAATAAGACTGGATCCCCATTGGACATGATTCCCTGCACATACAAGTGAACTTCGACTGTTCAGCCGATGCTCTTCCCACAGATATGGTACTTGATCCTGGATTTTGAGGAGAGTTTACCGCTGAAGCAACTATATACACCAATGCAAGACAGTATTGGAATTTCCTGGGTACCATAGTTCTGAAGTAGAATTGAAGTAATAATTTACTTATCAGGTAGGCGCCTACCCGTTTAGCCCCAAGAAAGGCAAAACCGGTAGTGGAATGTCAAAAGGCTTTCAGCAACCTTATGCGTAGTGCATTACATCTATACATGTGTCGCGATATCTCAGATATCGTACCAGCTGAATCCTGATGCGGCATGGTGAACCACATTCAGTTGAGAACATTGCGAGCGAGGGATTCAACTAGGTTCCAGGTGAGTCTTCCTTCAAAACTAAATTGTTATACAGATGACTGTATTCATAGGATTGAAGTACTTCCAGAATCTTTACAATCCTGAGCCAAAAGCTGACTGGCTGGTTAACTTGGCCTACGCAATCGGTATTTGAAGTCCATTACGTAATGTCCTAGTTTGGCCTAGAAAGATGGTCGGACACATGAGCTAATACTATTCAAACAACTTTACTACACAAGCCTTAGACATGCTTTTAATAAGTGACAGTGTCCTGCTGANGACTTGATAGCGATCAACCCCGCTCATCTGACTTCTGACCCGGAACAGAGTAAACTGAGCAGTAGACTACGTTTCTTTGAGACCAAACACTTGTGGAGTCAACCGTACTCGCTATGTGTTTCATCAAGCCATTCGTCATAGGCTCCAGAAATAATGGACTACCAACTGAAATATCAACCGGCATTCAGGCTCCAGTTATAGTACTACGTGTTTTACACTGGGAAATCATTGAATGCTAAGTAATCGTCAAGCTGTGGGAAATAGTAGTGAAAGTACGCCTTCATCCAACCTTGGTAGCTACTGTGGCCCTGATGTTGCACTTGGATGGGAAAGGATATCTGGGTTGTTCTAAACAGATCGACATAAAACGAAGCTGTTTTTCCACCGATAAAACCTTTGATGCATGAATGCACAACTTTTTCACATTTTCTGGAGGCTCCTTGGACATCGTATAGCTACTCATTCCTGTTTGGGTGAATGTATTTGTATACTGCGCACTCCAAGCCACATTTAATTTTTCACAGTTTATTTTCCATCACACCAGTTTCATTGGGGCGGTGAAAGTCTCAGTAACCTTAAAACGCGAAAAACGGAGCACTTACCAATTCAGCAACGATAAACCTTTGAAAAATCTAATTTATGTGCAAATTGCTGACTCATCCTTCGACCATACCATACCTCATAAATGATGCCAAATTCGGCGGGGATCTTGTCATCTTTGGGTAGCAAAATAAATGACAAGAATAGTCGTACCGCTGCAACACCCTTTTAGTGCACAGCCGTTGTGTCATATGGAGGAAGCACGGGGGGCGGGTGTACTGGCAGGTTACCCCAACCTATTCAGGAGTGGTTGAGATGCCGGGGTTGAGTTCAAACTATGGACCCTCCGGTCAGTAACTTCGCGTCTCAGCGATTGAGCTACCTCGTCGGTGTTGAATAAAAAACCTCATCTCTTCAGTCCGCCTCCTCGCGAATACAAATAAACTCGCGACCATGAAGTCACTTCTTTCACGTCAGAACAAACCGACGTCCACTTAACCATTTTGATAACTGTTACAACCCATGCATATTGTAACAATATGTAACTGGAGACTAGTCTCTAGACGTCGATTATTTTCGGGTTGTTTCAACCTTCCCTGGATTAGTGTTCGGTATTTTTTAAATGTCGGTTCTCCATTCATCTACTGTCAATGATTTGTTCCTGGTTTCTACATTTGATCAACTGCATGAGCCGACACTAGGTAGGGAACAAAAGCAGATTTGGTCGCCAACGACCGGTGGATCCGATCCAAACAATTCAACTAACGAAGGTCGTACTTGGTAAATAAACAGGCACACTGAGTGTGTGTTTATTTCGGACAGTCAGTCCGATCAATCCCGTTTTGCATGACTCTTTGTAAACAATGTGTTTTGTACCGCCCGTCTTATTGCAGAGCAACAGTGTGGTTGATAAATAGCTATTCCAGCGCGTGGTTATTCTGTCCGGTTGTAAAGTTTACCTAATCTGAAAGCTTCCAGTTGCTGTCAACTAGATGGATCGTCTTACTTTACATGAGACAAACTGGCAAGACACATGGGACGATTAGTGTCCATCTCCGTGCCAGCAGGAGAAAGCAAGCGGACCATTAATTACTCAGAGAAAAAACTGCATAACAACAACAACGGAAAGAAAGACTAGGTTGACACGGGTCAGCACTGGTTGGATCGGTCAACAACCTAGCAACTAAGTAGAACGACACACAATTACCAAGCTTGCCAAAAACGTTAGGTGAATAGTGCTACACTAGTCTGGATTGTAAGACCAAAGATCATGCGGAACAGAACCAGTGAGCACACGTAGATCAGTGTTGGAATCCCTATGGGCTTAAGTTTTGGAAAACATCAACTCAAACAGGCCTTTCCCCGCGATGGTGTCCAAGTTCATTGACACAGCGTATCTAGTTCGCACTTTTACATGGATGTCCACATACATTTAACGTTTTTTTTCGCTCAGCTGGAATGTATCTAGCCCAAATGTTTTACGAAGCCGATTGTCCTAAAAATACTGAAGGAACTATGTGGTTTCTTATAGTCGTTAGTTTGTGTAACACTAATAAGGATTGCAATTATGTAAACTAACAGGTTAACAATCACCATTAATAAGAATACTTGTGGAAATTCCTTAGAGGAATTGACTAGCGTGAACAGCAAAATCTTGCTGTTTATGTGTTTTGGACACCAGGTTCAAATATGCCTGCTAGGATGACGTCTGTATATGTCTTTAAAAAAGCTGGAGTTGTCAAGCAATCTCAACCCTGTTTAGACCTTGACATACCAGTCCGTATAAACTTCAATAAGCACATGATACGCAAATTATCTGGAAGGGTTCCGAAAAAGATTAAAACCACAAAAATTAAACAAGAAGAGCAAGTTTAAGCTTCTTGACCCGACCACAGAAACCTGAGTCTTCTTGTGGCTATCTAACGACAATAAAAGTTCCTCTTCCAAGGGTTCGACAGGTTCACACTATAATTGAACACTTTACTCACGAAGTTCATATACCTTTAGAGGGATGTATCTGACCTATTGGTGACAACTTTTGAACCTTAACAGAAGCTCTGAGTCAGTTTGAATATGAATAATCTGTTTTTTATTGTTGTGTCCTAAAGCCAACTTTATTCCGGTGTTTCGGAGGATAAGTCCACTACTTATCTTCAATACTACTGAAAACAAGGGTTTATTTCAATAAGAAGCATTCTTTGGGGAAACCTACTTTTGAAATGCGCATCCAAACATTCAAAATCATATGTGCATATCAAGTGTACGTTCCATGATGAATGTAAGCCATAATAAATGACTGTTTTGAATTTTATTTAACCCCATTTTATACAGACTGAGAAGTTGTGTCGCGATCAGCTGTAATTCCCAACCGAACTCCGCGTACAAACCTGATAGTCTGGTGGCTTTTGTTGCCGAGCGTTTTCATCATATTTGATTTTTCACGGTTTGCGCGAAAATTCGTCTGTAACTCATTTAGTTCATGGTCGCTGAACTGAGCACTCGTTTCGGGTTTAGTGCACATCACTTCAGCTGGCTTTGGCGTGAAAGGCCGAATTAACGTTCGCCAAACCATGAATAAGTGGACCTGACTGTGTATGGCTATCATTTTGACAGAGCCATGAGGCAAACTGCAAAGTAAAGTGACAAGAAAACAAGCACTGTGATAAGCCCCGGGTGGTAGCTCTGTTTTTATCATACTTATGGAAAATTGGCACAGAATATCTTATTAGATCAGATTAGAGCACAGTTAGGGTTAGTTTGTTGATTCACCCGCAAGAAGTTCTCTCAAAACCCAACAATTCATGAGCTATTCAGTAACTCTTACTCAATTATCCCCATATGAATGGAAACAGTTCCCAACCAAAAAGGAAATTCATAAAATGCCACGAGTGCGGAGTTTTCTTCCGCAGTTTTTCCGCGTACATAGAAGAAATTTAAGTAATCTAGGTTACTTCACTATAAATAGGTTGGGCTGACGAAAACCTAACGAGATTTGTCGTTATGAAGAATATGGCAGACAAATTCCGACCAAAACAGGTTAAGCATCATCCAAAGACTACCAGGAGGTGAATGCAAGTGGTCTGGGGATTTTCTCCATGAAGAAATATTAACCGAAATAGAGTGTACCTCAAGAGAATTGGTTGTGAAATGCGATACGCAACTAGGTTAAAAAGAAAGACAGAAGCTTGTAACACAGCGCACATTCAACCAAGTAAGATTCAGTCAACCACGCAGATCATAATCTGTCACAACTATGCGTGCATTGTCTAGATTGGACGAATTCATCAAAACAATGCGCGTTTCCCACTGTTTGTCTTTTTTGTTTCCAAAGTGAAAAGTATAGTCCGCGTTTGAACTAGATTTTGGCAAATTCATTCGGTAGAGAGAATGAGCGGCTCATTCCCAACGATTCACATTGCGGTTCAAAAGGCCTTGTTTAAAGTCAGTTTGGTTATTTTTAAGCAGAACTCTAAAGTCCGCATCTTATCCCTTCTTGTGTCAGCGATTATGGCGAATACCAGAGTGATGCGGCCCAAACCTCCCATATGTTTACGTGATTAAACTACCTGGACTGCAGAGAGAAAAAAATTAACGTCAGTAGGTGAAGATAAACCAGGTATCATATAGATGTGAGTGACTTCGCACATGACCAGACAGGTCATGACCCATTCTTCAATAGATGTGTGGCCACCAACAGCTCACGTCTTCTTAGAGTTGCTGAACCTGATTTCCCTTACCTCTCCCTGCCCTGTTGCAGAGTTAATAAATAACGGATCATATAATCCCACGGAGCCAATAAAAAACACCAAACATGGTACACGAAACACAGTGTTGATCTTATCTACAGGTTGACCAAGAACCATCCACCACCACTCGTCTGTTTAATCCCACGCCAGGGTGTTGCTCCAGGCGACTGCTCTCAAACCCACGAGTAGGTGCAAGGAACGGAACATCACAGCGGAAAACAAGCCCATTGAAAGTACAGTTGTGAGGTACGTGAACGTTCGCCTTTCGGGTTTGTGTGAAATTACACCGATGTACTTACATCGGAGCAAGACTCTTTGGCGCCATCTGCGTGCCATCCGATTCGGAATTGGTTTTCTACTTGAAGAAGCGAAAGCCGTGGGTATACATGTGAGCAGACGCGTGTAGCTAAATGATTTATAAGCACCACACCGCGCCATTCTTTCTGGTCTGTTTGATGTCGTTTTGATTCGCGCCTGGAGCAGCACCTGCCGTCGCTTTTCGAATGGTAAAATTAAAAAAAACATTGAAGTTTGTGCTAGAGGCAACTTGTTTACAAGTTTACAAGGCGAGGCGCACTGTGGTCCGACCTCTTAATCGATACATGAAGAACAGTTCACATTAGTCGAAAATTGATCATTTCCATTTTTTATTCAGAAAAGAACAAAAGAACCGACTTGACCAACTTGTCGCTATTTACCCCACTAAAATAATAATGTGAAGCAAGCTGCGTTGTTCTTCCAAATACGACAGCTTCTTGTGCTCCGAATCTTCTGCCTACAAACGTATGCATGGAAGGTGGATCAATGATCGAAACCCCCAACAGCCACACAAGTGAATGGTTCTGCTGTGAAAAATATGGTGTGACTCTGGGGAGTGCACACGTGACTGCCCCGTATTGTTGTCGATGTAGCAGACCTTCTTGCTGTCTTTGTTGTTGCTGTCGCTGTTCGCGCTAAATCATGCCCATAAATTGCAACCTTCTGCCAGGCAAAATCCAACGCGCAGGTCCCAAGAGACAATCGAATTGCAGTGATTTTCAGTGTTATTCACTTCTGTGTGAACCTTGGAATTGTGAAGTGTTTGATGACACAGGTTACACAAAAAACCTGTAATTTAATAGAGTATCTGGGTGTATCTGGGCATTGCGACAATTAGAAAGGAAAACTTAGTCTTTTCCGAAATTGAAGTGCAGATAAGAGATGAAGCGGGTAGCTTCGATTACCGGGTTTCCTCCAATATAATTCACGCGTCTCTAACTGATATGTGCCGTTAGCCCACTGATGAACATATTTATAGACACAACACATTGCCCATAAGGCTACTGAAAACGCTTCGACAAGATAAGAACACTATAAACGAGAGATTCAGCTGGTTTCCGGGTGAATCTTCCGTCAAAACTAAATTGGCATGCAAATAAGTGTTTCGTTAATCTCATGCAAGTTGGGTTCAGATAGAACATAAGGTTGACGGAAACTCGGGTGCTTCACCTACCTGATGGACCCCAGTATGAATGTATGCATCTTCGCCAGTATCCTAGTGTTCAACAGTCTACTCTTGGAGATTATTGGTACCAGCAAGTTAGCAATCAATATTCTTTAGCAGTGATCGGTGTAGACTTCTTGACTTCCTCCAAACTGAAGTTCTGCTCAAAGTTCCTTTTAATACAAAATTGTCAAGCACATAAAACGGCAAACTCCATCGCTTTTGAGATAGGATCTTTCATATAGTGTGTACAAAGAATCCAAAGACAACTGACTGGAATTAATCTTTTGCTCAATTCTTGAAAATTTTGCCTTAAATTGAAGGCATCGCTGCTGTTATCTTTAAATAGCTGACGCAGTACACCAGAAAAGCAATTCAACTTTCAGTCTTGTTTGTACGTAGTGAGACAAATTTGGTTCCCACCGTGTTCAGCATTGTGCTGCCAGCAAACCAACAAGGCTGCCATATGACCAAGAAAAGTCTCTAAGAAGCGACATAGCCTATTGCCCGCCATCAAATAGTATAAATATGGTGGAGTAACAATTAACGGCCACAACAGCAAGCTCATTCATCAATTCTTCTTGGTTTTGAGATGAAATCACAGTCCTTGCGATAATTCATCAATTAACTGTCTCTTGGTTGTTCCCCACGTGATCCCAGTCAGGCGCTAATCACAATCGATGCAATAGAGCAGAATGTAAAACTGTGGCTGTTATACATATATATATATATATATATATATCGGTTCTCCAGTATGACGATAATTTGTCGACCATGTGATTGCAGCATCACCGTCTTCAATCGTTAGCAACAGAATGCCAACCTTATTTCTGACCTATTCAAAAATTGTACAACTTTATAAAAATAATCCTGTTATTTCTTAGTATAGTACCAGATCTAAGACTGACAGCCTGCTACCGTCTTGGTCCGTTTTTAGCCTTGAGAGGCAGACCAATTTCGCTGGCTTGCTTCAGTCTTATTTGGTACTTGGACGCCAACTGGATGTGTACTGCGATTCATACAGGTGTGAAAGTTAAGACAAAAGGCAACTCAACCGAACCATTCATTTTCTGATAGAAATACCTCGACAGGTTGAAGATGGTTTCAACTGAGGCTTGTGATTGCAACACATCTAATGGGAGAATGCTATAAACGACATTGTTGAGTGGCATCACTCGGAGAAGGCTGGCGGTAAATCTTAGGCCTGAGGTATTCCAGGGCTTCCCAGGGTATGGATGGAAAAAGACTACCGGGTCGCCAACCTTGTCTGACAGTTTCAAGGAGTTTGCAGATTATCACGATGCGGTTGACCCTATATAATTATTCAATTCAGGTGAGTCTCTCTTATCTCAAACCAGCATGGTCTTTCACACGAACTGTCTAAAATGCAGACTAGTGGTGCGCAACCTCTCCTGATCTAAAGGCACAAAATGAGTCTTTGAAAGCCCAACTTTCAGTAACGACCTACTTTCCAACAACTATCCCTTGCCATCAGGCTTTTACTTTTAAACGTCACCGAGAAAATCCATGTGACTCCTTTGGTTGGGATATCGTCTTAGCATCAGTGTATCTTTTAAAAAACCAGAGCGCAAGGGGTATTGCTTCATTACAGTGAAACCTACACACCCACAACGAGTGCTCACGTCGTGATTGTCTGTGGCGGTTATACGTCTGAAGTCATGAACAACTATTCAGGACAATCTATGCTCTGGTTAACAGCACTTTTGTTCCACGAAGTGGTCCATAAGAAAAAGTGGTCAATGCTGAAAACTTTCGGACCGAATTCCGTTCTTTTTTTACATAAATCACATCTCACTGTAGTAAGACCAATTTACATATCCGCTCCAACTCCTGTTGACCGCCCAACGCATTTTTTCCTTCTTTGAAACCTGGTAGTCAAAGCCCATTAGGAGGTTAAACGGAAAAACCGTTGGATCACCCTTACAGTCATTATTTAGTACGACCTTGTCGGGGGTTCGCATTTCACTTTAACTGGTTACCATTCACACAAATCACGAGTAATACAGGTTGGACAATAAGTGACAACCAATGTCCTCCAGGACCTTACTACCACTTGGCAAGGTAATAGTCTCGTGTGATTCACCAGCTTTTGTTAAGGCCGACATGATATTACAAAACATAAGTGAGGCGTGCTCGGTTAATAAAACTTACTGGTTGATTTTTCTGTTCCACCCAACAGTGCGGTGTATGAGATCCCTACAAAACGATCTCAATCCTCTCCAGTATTTTTACTCTTTCAAGGTAGACAATTCAGGTATGGGATCATACCCGTGAGCTGACTATTGAATTGCTCAATAACAAACTATGCTTTAGTTAAACGTCACTACAAATTCGCTCTGTAGCGACCCTGGCCGCTGTGAGCTCATGCCGCTGTCTTCAGTGATACTAATGCATTAAGTGACTATTCTTTCACGATATGAACACATAAATTTGTCTTGTTTTTTCCATGGGTAAAATTTCCATAAAACCGAGGTTTCTCCTATTTTTAGGGTCCTTTACTACAGTGTAATTTCTTAAAAATCTTATAAGATTAGTGAGGAGATATTTTGTTGAGTGCATACTCACATGACTCTCGTTTGAACAATCGTCCTCCTGTCTTGGCGCAATCATCTTAGTGAATCCACACCAAAAACGAGGAAGCACTGGACTTGAGTTTCGCTCTTATTAGAGCAAATCAGCAGTGCATATCCAGTGGCCGTGCGGGGTTTGAACTCCGCACATCTGACAAGCGAGGCGAGCGGGTTACCATTACTGCACCAGGTGAACATGTTCGCGTTTGAGTGCTGTTTTGTTACTTACGGAGGAACCCTAGGATTTCGGTGATTTCCACTAGCCTTTCGAGTGGTATAAGATCCTTGTCAAGCATTGGTATTTGGTTATCGAGAGTGAACAGAGTTTTGTAGAAATAAACACACATTTGCAACTGAGGTTGTTTATGACAGAAAACCGAAGGAACTTCCTGCCTGAATTCGTCTCCGTCGTATGCTACCCATGGTTGTCGGTTAAGAGGTGGCAGGATAAACAACAAAAATCTAAAAGTTTAGTCAATCATTACTTAATTTGTTCATATTTAATTTAGCTGCCGAGGCGTCATAAATTTCATGGATATTGTCCAACCGCTAAGCCTACCCAGTCAACTTCGAGGCGTATCTCTTCGATTGTAGTACGTATGCTGGAGCTTGGTATTTCAAAAACAGTCGGGCATGACAACTTTAACATATTCTTCAAATTGACAGTAGGATGAACTCTTCACACAATTTAGTCACGAAGTTTCTGCTTGACTGCGGTACCTATCGTCAGTCTGCTAGAAGTTATTAGTGGAAGCCAAATAGTTTAGCTGCGGGAGTTAAGTAAATCTGGACAAAAGCGAAGAAAAAGTCAACACCGCTCAAACGATACTATTTGTTTGTTCCGTAAATTGGCCCGATGACACTAATCAAAAATAAAACACTGCTTCTACCAGTTGAAATGTTGTTGTTCTTTTGTAATACAGGGACCAGGTATAATATAGCGAGTTCTACCGAAACGATTCGCACTCTGGTTTGAACTCTAATGATCTAGTGGTCTAACAAGAACACATTTACCTATTATATTGATAGATACCGATATTTGTATGAACTATAGCTTCAGATTAGTGATATACTTGGGAAACCTACACCACCCAAAATGGCACCCTAAATGCAAACAAATCGACAGGAAAAACCCTCCTCCATAATTATCAGAACTTTAAATTGAAGCGGATGTCATTTTCCAGTTGTAGCTCGACTCGAGCTCCTCTGCAAAGGATAGCACCAACAAAGAACACCCCTCGTCCTATCACACATTACAGTTATCTTCACAGTATTGCACTTGTTTTTACGATTATCTATCATGGAAAGTTTTAATTCCCTTCTAAAGATACGAGGCAATAGTGGAGTGTGCCCTGTTCAGTGGAAGCTGACTAACAAACCCAGACAGAGGAAATCGAGCTGAAACTCCGGCCCCAATTCCATAGTTGAAAACAGAATCTGCGCTAGACTTACTGGCTGCTTATCCATTCTGGTTTAGCTAAGTAAAGCTTTGGGAACGGAGGTGTCTCGCCCTTGGAGTAGCTGAATTAGTCACTCTATTCAGCCGACGTTGTAATCAGCTCATTTACTAAGAAATTCTGTGTAGAATAAATCTCCTCAAACAACAGTTTCCATCGAGGGGGGCTGGAGCCGGTTCACCGATTCTCCTTGTACATTTATTAGAACCTCAATCGGGCATGGGGACTTTACTCAGACACAAACCAAAGGCATTTTCTGTGACCCTATCGCAGCGATTTGGTCCCTAGTAGGCAACAGCAATCTACGGCATACTGCTCAGTCCAGTTTAATTCCAAACAATCGCATTACCGAAAGTAAGAGGGTGGCGGTTAGCAGTAAGCGAACAGTTGGCAAAGCGCTAGTACTCGATGAGGATAAGAAAACCATATGAAATAAGAATATTCCACACATATGTCTATTCTAAGTGACTTGAAAGATGTGACAATCATGGCAAACCTCATCCTAAAGACCACTTAATCAGGAAGTTTGCTTCAAGCATTTCAGCCTTTACGACCTTGCTCTCACGTTCGACTTTGCAATTGCAGTTTGAAGTTTGATAGGAACTTGGTGACCACGCCTGTCCGCTGGGATCCAAGATGGATCAAACCGGTAGTGAACCATCGAAGAGTTCTCGGCAACCTTATGCGTAATGTTAGACCAAGCGCACAACCAATGTTTATATTAAGTTAACCAGCAAAACGTTATAAAGGCACGGGAAATTCGGTTCAGGCACGACGTCCCAATGACAAGACTGGTCATCCTGAGTGACACCCCAGTGAATATTCTTAAACTAGAAGATGAGTTAATTGTGTCACTTACGAAACGTCGGACACCTAAAAATGAATGTTACAGTTGTCAATAGGATTTGTTTTCTAGACTTCACTGCATTGAAAAAAAAACATTCCGTAGCTGACAATAATGAACTAATCGACCAAACGAGTGGGTACTAAATTTACCATAAGGGGATGATTCTGCGTTCCCTGTGCGACCTACCTTGGGGTGGTTCTTTGTATTTTTTTCGAGTTTAAATCTATACTTGGTTGTTAATCGCTTTGAGTTTGAACATCTCTATCTGTTCTACCGTTTTTCACCCTGACAAAAATTTTGTCCGAAATTATCAATCTCTTCTAATGTCACATGGCCAACTTGTTCTAATCGTTACTGCTCAGTATCAGGGTAGGAATTCCGATACCGGAATGTCACTATATGGCAGTGTTAAGCCGAATTACACGCAAGCCAATGAAGCTGTTGATATCGGCAATAAATATTTCACTTTTTATATTCCCATACTGTCCCGATGCGTTATCGGAGAATTACTCGTTTTTATTTTTGATGTTGAGGGAGAGCTGCGGACACCACGGAGCCGAAAATATGCGCATTCCCACCAAAGTAATAAAAACTAATGAATAATATTCTTTAGCATGCTTCCGATCTGTATCTCCTGTTCCGCCCCAGTGAAGCACGGGAGCTGAGATACTACGAAGTTGTCCAAGCTTAAAAACGGCAACTAATGAATAATATTCTTTAGCATGCTTCCGATCTGTATCTCCTGTTCCGCCCCAGTGAAGCACGGGAGCTGAGATACTACGAAGTTGTCCAAGCTTAGAAAACGGCAATCGAAATGCTGAGGTTGGGTCCGAACCATAGACCTTTCGATTAGCAAGTTTGCACACTAGTTACTGAGTTATCCTGAGTTTATCTGCCAAATTAAAAAAGGCACATACTGCTTACGCAGTTGTCGTTCTTTAGGCGAGCACCAATGGAACCCCCAACTCTGTCAACTATTCAGTCGCTGGCTGGTGATTATCCCCGTAAATGATAAACCATGATAGGTGTTTTTGGACCTTAAGAAAGTGTGGATGTCACGAATTTACTTATTTACATGCGATATATTTCCCCGCATAAGTGTCTAAGCCAGCATGTACGATTAAATTTTGAATAAGGATGGTTTAAGAGACTCCGATTTTCATAATTGGCCCAAATGCTGCAAGTAACCTAGCCTCTTTCTGAGTGATAGAAATATTTTAGCCCATTTGGGAACACCTGCCAACGGGGTCAGGTAATCTGCTAGCAAACTATTTAAAACTTTTGGCTGTAATTATTTTGCGCTTTGCCTGAGGACCGTCAAGATCCACTAATCATCTGTTTGTTTTCCATGTATGGTCACTGCCAATCACAAGTGGCCAGAAGCTGTTAGGGTGTTAGTTCGATCGCCGCATTTTACCCTTCCCACTGTTCGATCCATTTTGCGACTTTTTCACAAAGATTCTTGGAGCTCGGCCAGCAAGTGTTATTGATAAACCGAGCTTTGTTTTTTTCCCACGCTGTTCAAATTCACCTGTTTGATCTTCTAGATATGAGACTGGTGTTAACCCAATCCAGGTGACCATTTAACCCCGTGTTTTTGCACTAATCTGTGATCTTTTGATCATTAATTCCTAGAAAGTCGGTTATGTTTAGGTTCACACGCAGAAACACAAACGCACTTCCATGTATGTATACAACTAGGGCTGTTTATTTTTCTGGTTGACCCATAAACTGGAGCGGCGTGTACGATGGACATCATGTATGACCATACACGTTTGTCCGTACTTACAAGCATTGACATCGAAATTCTAGTCTTCGACGTCGTCATCAGCATCCTCATCCTCATCATCTGCCGAGAAGGCGCCAGTTTCAGGGCGGCAAACATCAAAGTTACAGCTGCGGCTACGTGGACGCAAGCACGTACACGCAGAGTCACATGAACATCCTCTTACAGACACGCACACACACACACACACATGCTCGTTCAGATGCGAGATAATCAACCAACAGTTTTTCGGCACAATCCTGCTGACCGTAGTGTGGTCATTGTGGAAATTGTGCAATCGTTTTCTTAAAGTTGTGTATATCCAGCGAGATAGACAAGGATGCGTGCGCATGCGAACGCCGTACCACACCGGCATGCTGACGGCAACATCTGTAGTATGTATGTACAAAACGTGTAACAACGTGGATAAACGCGAAACACAAAAAAGAACTCGAAAAGCAGGACGCCGATTTACACCAAACCATTGAGGTGTGTGTGTGTGTATGTGTCTCATTTCGGTTACAACCCAAATCTTGCTCGATTCCAACAACCTCTTTCTCCGTCTCTCCATTTGCAGATATGCAATACATTATTATCACAAGGACTTGAATTAATTGATCTTTTTGTCGAGACGGTACACATATTGCTGTGTGTTGTGCAAGCCTGATGATCACAGTTTTTGTCTTCCATCTATTACCGACCAAGTGTTGGTTTTCTCATTGTCATACAAATGCTTTCGACTATTTGGGTCGAACAGGTTCATTAGTGTTGTTTTTCAGGATGTCGCAGGTGATCAGCTATACCTCCATCTAACTGGTGACACAATAAAACATGGGTATGATAGGTTGGAGCAGCCTCTGATAAAAATATCCTTCACTACTGTCTACTACAGATGCACACTGACTGCAACCGGATAATTTTTACTGAATACATTATCTGAGGCGTCAATTTGGGTTTATTCCACTATCGAAGTGGACGCCAGGAAACCTTGAGTAAAACTCTGCTAAACCCTGTCGAAGAGTTTTCAGCAACCTTGTGAGTAGTTTCCTTCATAAACCCTATTCATTAAGTGCGTGGAAACGAGCACTCTTGCTGAAAGGTTTCGGCCGCCATTTAACTGTTTCTATTACTTGTACATTTTTGTTCTATTCAAGCTTGTAGCTTACGAAAGCAACTTCTGAAGGCCAGCATCAAGCCATGTAGAGGAGTGTTCATCAACAATCCTTGTTTGCCGCTTGATCGCCAGACTTCTGTTTACCTTCGTCCGAGTTCCAGCTATGAATTCGGTTACGCAGAGACAAGGAAAACCGGAAAAAATTATATTCGTCTGTAGACAGCAGTGCAGTCAACAGAGATGAGTGTGTAACATCGAATGGTGAAATAATGGGTAGACATTTCTTATTCTTTAGATTATACCCCTAAAAACGCCTAGCGACACCAAAACAATGATCAGTACGAAAGCACAGGTAGCTATCGATTTCGGAAGTCTTTTTAAGGTTAGATCCATCAACGAATGAGCATATCTTAAGGTTATTATCAGAACAGACAGAAATTACCACGAAAATCTCCGTGTCCACCGTTCAGTAAATCAACCGTTTAAGCACAACCTTGCTAAGCGTCGATCATTCAGTTCAATGGCTTGAAGTTTCACTGCCTTGGTAGACTGCTTAACAAATGCAGACAAGCGTCCCAGGTAGAACTACAACCTCGTCCGCATCATATCATATCCAAGAACACATGTGTGGTATATTTCACCGAAAACTTTGAACACTTTTCTTGGGGTTTGGGAACTTGTTCGCCGATTGCATTTGCCTACGTTGAACTCAAAACTTGTTCTAATCATCCAACCCATTCCTATTAGCACAGGGAGGACAGGAATGGGTCCCAAAAACGTCTCATTCGCATGCGCTTTAGGCCTTTTTCTTTGTTTTTTTCTTTCTGTCGAAATCTTTAAATGCATTAGTCGCTAATTTTTTTTATCTCAAGGTTGATGGAAACAGATAAAATTGGAGCACTTATCTGCATATAAAGTGTCTGCTTGTTAGAGGGGCATATTTTGTCTTCTAAATTAAAGAGACATCATGTGGTCACATATTTATCTGTTCATTTTGAAACGCTATTCTAATCTGGATCAGAGGAAACTGTCTTCATTCCTAACCTTATTCTCTCTCCCTCATTCTCTTGCTCAATATAACACTAATTTTTGAAGAGGATCTTGTTTCCTCTGGGAAGGCTATATGAACAAGTCGACCAGAGATAGTTTTTTGACGGTGATAGCTGTCAGCAGAATTTTCAATTTTGTTGTTGGTTTTGTTTCAGAATGAGCAGTAGCTGAGTTTTTCAACATGCCGCTAATGACTGGCAGTCTCTTCATAAAATTGTCACGTGGTCTTTCTTACATCCTATTTCTTATATGGTCGGATTCGAGCTTTTCTCGATCTACATATACTTATAGGCAGAATATAAAAGCTTCCTCATCCATGTTCACTTATTTCAGCGGGTCAGTCGCAATCGTTTGTCTCATACACCAACACAAAGCTGAGGTAGATGTGATAGTAGCTTGCTTCATAGCACGCTTGAAGACGTACACCGTCGAGAGCGTAGAAGCCCGGTCGGATAACGACAGTTTTTAGCTAGCGGAAAGGTTGAAGCTAAACAAAGAACATGGCTTACTCCTAGATCGGTGTCCATAATGCTAACCCTCAAATTTTACGACCAGAACTTAATTCACGTTACAAAATGACCAGTTACTTCTCCCGATACGACCAGAACTTAATTCACGTTACAAAACGACCAGTTACTTCTCTCGGATAGTCCTTTTTGTACTTTATTGACCACTTCTAGGGCCAGCTTTCTGTGCGAAAGCTATTATTGACATACCGATACTTATAAGCCCATGTGTGGACACACATGCAAAAAGTCGTATACCAGTCCTCGCCTATATACATTCTACAATAAATCAGCAAAAATAGTAAGCAAGTTTGAGGTTCAAAGCACAGTGGGGATTTTTTTTGAAGATCTCCGACAACAGCTCTGGCGGAGAGGGTAAACAACAATGTGATAATAACCTACTCGAGCGAGAAATTCATTACACCCTGTCCGCAGCCAACCTTTAATGCACCCCAACTGCCGCAGTGGGTTGCTGAAGTAGCATTTGGTTTCGTGTGTGCTACTTGAACCAGGGTGAATCGCGCAGATATATCGTGTAAAAAAGCACAGTGCACACACATCTAGTGCGCCTCTACGTGACCGGTCTACTCGATTCTGTGCACACATGCGCAAACATTCTCTCTCTCGCCCTAACACATGCCGTATCTCCCTGTCGTTCAGGTGGTTTTTCCCTCGGCGAATCGTCAGAATCATAACCGGATGACGAAAGATCAAAGGCGGCGCTTAGGTATAAACGAAAATCTAGAATACTGGGCTAAAAGAGCTGACTCGTAACCGTGAGCCAAGGCTCAGACAACAATGCGAATGAGATTGCAAATTAAACATGTGAGTTAGGGTACGTCTACCTATAAGATAGACTAATGTGCTCAGTTTTAACGATATGCAGCTCCCCGTTTCCAGAGGTGGAACATCAGCGCTTGTGATTTTATTCCCTCTTTTACATTCTCTTCCACAGACCGCACGAATCAAAAAGAATTGCCTTCCGGTTGCAGACTATATAAATATTAGTTGGTACGCAGTGCAAACTGTGAGCTGACTCGCCTTGGTAATAAAAAACAAGAATGGAATTTGCTGAAGCACCTTTATTCGTTCCTCGGATGTCACCCACTAATCGGGTGAGAATTCGCAGGCAGTATTCGGCACCATGATATATACCATATGTATGTGATATATATATATATATATACCAAGATTCAGGAATGAACCCATTTAAAAAAACAAATAGGCAGTAGTATTGCTAATGGTAGCTGGGAGCTCCAGTGACCCAGTACTGACACGATCAGGAATCGCATTGAAAGCGAGNTAGCTTGCTTCATAGCACGCTTGAAGACGTACACCGTCGAGAGCGTAGAAGCCCGGTCGGATAACGACAGTTTTTAGCTAGCGGAAAGGTTGAAGCTAAACAAAGAACATGGCTTACTCCTAGATCGGTGTCCATAATGCTAACCCTCAAATTTTACGACCAGAACTTAATTCACGTTACAAAATGACCAGTTACTTCTCCCGAATAGTCCTTTTTGTACTTTATTGACCACTTCTAGGGCCAGCTTTCTGTGCGAAAGCTATTATTGACATACCGATACTTATAAGCCCATGTGTGGACACACATGCAAAAAGTCGTATACCAGTCCTCGCCTATATACATTCTACAATAAATCAGCAAAAATAGTAAGCAAGTTTGAGGTTCAAAGCACAGTGGGGATTTTTTTTGAAGATCTCCGACAACAGCTCTGGCGGAGAGGGTAAACAACAATGTGATAATAACCTACTCGAGCGAGAAATTCATTACACCCTGTCCGCAGCCAACCTTTAATGCACCCCAACTGCCGCAGTGGGTTGCTGAAGTAGCATTTGGTTTCGTGTGTGCTACTTGAACCAGGGTGAATCGCGCAGATATATCGTGTAAAAAAGCACAGTGCACACACATCTAGTGCGCCTCTACGTGACCGGTCTACTCGATTCTGTGCACACATGCGCAAACATTCTCTCTCTCGCCCTAACACATGCCGTATCTCCCTGTCGTTCAGGTGGTTTTTCCCTCGGCGAATCGTCAGAATCATAACCGGATGACGAAAGATCAAAGGCGGCGCTTAGGTATAAACGAAAATCTAGAATACTGGGCTAAAAGAGCTGACTCGTAACCGTGAGCCAAGGCTCAGACAACAATGCGAATGAGATTGCAAATTAAACATGTGAGTTAGGGTACGTCTACCTATAAGATAGACTAATGTGCTCAGTTTTAACGATATGCAGCTCCCCGTTTCCAGAGGTGGAACATCAGCGCTTGTGATTTTATTCCCTCTTTTACATTCTCTTCCACAGACCGCACGAATCAAAAAGAATTGCCTTCCGGTTGCAGACTATATAAATATTAGTTGGTACGCAGTGCAAACTGTGAGCTGACTCGCCTTGGTAATAAAAAACAAGAATGGAATTTGCTGAAGCACCTTTATTCGTTCCTCGGATGTCACCCACTAATCGGGTGAGAATTCGCAGGCAGTATTCGGCACCATGATATATACCATATGTATGTGATATATATATATATATATATAATATCACCTAGTAGTGAGCTCCTCGTGCCTTGAAATCCCCAGTGCCTGTCACTCTTGCGTTACTTGTGTAACAGTTGCTTAGAGCTTGTCAAGTCACTTTGGTGTAGCAATGATCAACTGATATGCAACTGACTACCCTAGATGTGGTTTAAGTCTCCGATCGTATGATCGAATGAGGAATCCCAGTCCTTCATAAGGCGCCTTAGGCATCATGAGCGAATTAGTGTAAAAGTTGCTGCAATTCTAAGTTGACTAGTGACAGCACTGTTGGTATGGTTATTCCTTTAAGATCATCACTTCGCCCAAATGACTATGATCCCCGAAGTTCCTTAAAGATGCTCTTACTTGAGTTTGCACATTGTGGGCTGCTCTGAACAAAGGGGCACCTATATTAAAACGTGATATTGGCTTATTTCCAACTTCTTGTATAGGATGTCTTCTTATCCAGTCTAACAAATTTCTGTCCATTCAGTCACATTCCGAAACAATCTAGCTGTTTGATCTGATGTTACTTGGTGCACAAAATGCGGGTCACCACAAAGCCTCATCGAGTTTAATAAAGGCCAACAGAAAATCGTAAATATAGAGTTATTACGCAACTCCTTGACCTTTCGAGCAGTTACTACGCCCGCCTTGACGTCCCGCGACCGACCTTATTAAAGTTATCTTCTCTACACTGTGCACCCATTTCAGCATCCATATAGTTGTGACACCATGCATATGCTACATCCAGCACGCAACTGATCAAAACAGATCGCCTCACTCGGAACGGTTCTATCGCTCCGTGTGACCATAAAGTATCGTACGGGGCCACGAATTCGAACTATGTTTTGTCCAACGGTGTCTCACTCATTTTCGATATTAGGGCGGATTGTTGGTGAAAATATGAAGAGATCTAGGAATTTCGAGTGAGGATTTCTTCTTGTAAATCAAGCCGGTCTATGCTGAAGAGCCAAAAAGCACTGTACAGCTGTTTCATCCTCGCTGGGACTCATCAGCAGGGCGAATCTCACGAGATTCCGGAGAGTAACGCACCTCCAGGTTAGTAGTCTGAACATTTAACCGTTCGGTCACAAGTGTTCCGATTGTTAGTCTAGAGGTCGCGGATTTGTAACTGCCCGGAGTTTCGTGATACATGCATTGCTGACTATGCCCAATAAGAAGAAAATAGCTCTACAGTGCTTCTCGGCCTTTCAGCGCAGATTCGCTTCACATACGGGACGAAATCTCCACAAAAAAGATAGATCATTAGCTGTATAGGAATTTATTAAGTCAGTGGTAGTCGGTTTTAAGAAGCATCGATTCTGCATGTCACGATTATGGATTAGTTCAAGGTATCGATTACCAGTTACTAAAATGGGCTTATTCAAAAGTAAAGCGGAAAGAGTTATTGGCATTAAAATATTTCTCGGGGTGATGACAGGGATAAATTAGCCTACGATGCTCGCATTAGACTTATACCAGGTGTCCAAGCTTAGTTTTTACTTGACACAAAATCATAATGGCAAATTCATTCAACTGACTCAAATAGGACACAGAGTTGATGAAGACTCGGGAAGTGCGCCTGCCTGATGAACCCCAAGAAAGATGAAACCGGTGGCGGGCTGCAGAAGAGTCTTCAGTAGCCTTATGAGTAGTGTGGTAATTACAGACCGTGTTAACACCATATGTTGATTCTCAAAATGTGTTTAGTACTCATTTCTTTTTTATGATCCCTCATTTTGTTATACTTGAGAATACTTCTTTTAATATCCAGCGTCACCTTCATGTCAACGTCTGTCTCGTCCTTGATGAGTAAATCTGCGTGTGTTCAGTAGACTGCCTATAGTTTGAAGTCCCACTAGCGTGGACGGTGTTTCGATCGTAGGAAAGCCCAAAATAATATATGGGCCAATAAAGTCACCACACAAGATACTTGTAGTCTTTTTATGTTCAGAAGTGGGCAAATGAACATCAGTGCTGTATTTTTACTTTATTTTACTTTTTTTATTTACTTTATTTTTTACTTTATTTTTACTCCCATCAGTAGGTAGAATACCAAAGGCAAAAAGGGATGTTGTTCATTCTTGTCCTCCCTGCTATATAACTCTGATTTAGGATTCCGTACTGTGTTAGATACTGCTGTCTTATGTGAAATAAGCCTTTTAGCGAATAACTGCCACTTCTAGCTTAAAGAACAACAGGAACAGTGTTCGTCTGACACTTGCATAAACAGTGAGTACTGCTCCAAATAGAATCTCACAACTGCCGGTCACTGACCTCATTGCGGAGTGCCTTTGTTCCAGCAGAAACTTCCCCCACATAGGGCGGGTGTTACTGTTGTATTCCCAGGTAAATCGGTCCACTAAGAACGCTACATATTCATAGCTAAGTGTTCTGACCGAGATGTTCCAACCTTATTTTCATTGGTCGGGTATCGAAGACTGTGTCAAAATAGCTGATGAGTTTTCGTTCGATGGAAATTTGCCAAACACTGGTGACCACAGTACAGATAATTCAGACCCAGCGAAAACAGAGGTGAAATGGAGGTGAGGAACGGATGAATAAGAGATCCACGTCACGTTTGCAATCAACGTAAACACTGAGTTTTACTGAAAATTTAAATAAATAAGCGGGTAAGAGAAAAAAACCTGACCAACGTAATAGTGTAATGGCATTTTAGTTTTCGTCGTAGAAGATATAACAAGGTCCTATTCTGTCACACTCATGGCCATCGAATTTGATAGTTCCCAGTACATTTTATCTCGGACCCTTCAGCGACTATCACTTTCAATAATGAACAACCCTCAGTACTGCATGAATCTATCTCCTGAACAAGAGTAAGCACCTTCTACCAGTGAGTGTATTTCTCGGTCCAATAGAGCATCGATCAAACGAATGGTTACACGACGGATTTTGACTTTGTAACAATAACACGATTTCTTTCAGTGATCTTTCTAAAACCAGCTATGTGGTTTCATCCTTCCTGTGTGTGTTCCGAGAGCCCAAATGGGGCATTCGTTTGTCGGAATCCTTTCATCCTTTCCCCCTGGTGTGGTCCATGTATGTAGGCATAAAAAAGTTAACTACTTCGATTGGAAAAAATGATTGCGACCTATTCATTTCAGCACCTTTGAAGCACACCGAGGGGGAAACTAAATGTGAGCATTGCATTATATGTGCCCGAAGGTGTACACTGACCGAACGACCACTATAGCCACTGTCAGTCAGATCGATACATGTGTGATTTGTTCGTCTCGAATGTTTTGTGTTTGATTGTTTGCCACATGATCACCTCATTCAAAGACAAGCCTTGTTTGCTGGCGCCACAGCAAACGACAGTACGATAGTCACATTGATCGCCTCGCCTTCCTCTCTCTCTCTCTCTCTCGCCTGTTAGCAGGCACGGGTGTGGGCTAAAGGTGTGCTTGTAGTTGCTGGTGCTGCATATATCCCCGATTTTTGTGTTGAGGATTGCTCCATCTACACTGAGTTGTCCAACTTCCCTCTATCCCTTGGGCCCTGCAGTATAAAGTTGGAATTTTCTTTCGTGTAGCTCGGATTAGGCTAGGTAAAGCGGTCCATATTGCAGTAGAAATAATTTTTCTGCTTGAAGACGACTGAGTTGGTCCGCAGTTAAGCGGAAGCCATAAAATGTGGAAGAGGCAGAGAGAGGCAGAAAGGAGGATGTTGCTTCTAGCGGTCGATGGGGCACTGAAAACCGTATCACCTCACACTGAGCTCATTAGCAAGGAATCAATCAGTTCAGCGTGCGTACGTGCGTGCGCGTGATTTAAATGAGAATTGACATTTGTGAGACTTTTTATGACCGCTCTGTTCGTGCTGGGAATAAAATTAGGGAATACCGCTAAATGGGCATTATGTGAAATTAACGCAGCTTTTTGCCTTGCCCTAGATGAAAATAATAAGCTTGGCTTGAAAATTCCTCTGTGAAGTCTTCAAAAGATCGATAAGGTGGATTACCAACACGACGTGTGTTCGGAACCAATCAGCCTCCAAATAAGGATGGTCATCCTGAAAAGGAGTCGAGTTAGTGAACATAGCAATAGTATTCAAGCTTTCAAAGGAATTTCGCCTCTTGGACATGGGAAAGTAAAACATTACTCTCGTTGTGTCATGAGAAAATGCTCAGAGCCTCAACAGTATCAAACATTTCGGAGTGTAACCACTTGATTTATGAAGTACACATAAACGTAAGCTTCATTATCATTATATCATGGTTTCCCTGCCAGAATTATCAATAGATTGAACAAAACTCAACCGTGGTAACCGCATCAAGAGGCTGAAGAAGATGTGTCAAAATACACAGTGACCCAAAGAGATCACTAGCTGGATGTCACACAACAAGACGCTTTCCTAAACATCTGGCAGGCTAACATTACTCCTGAAAGGGGTTCCTTGGGTTTAGTCATTTTGGCGACGTAGACCCAAATGTGGAACAATCTTCTAGATATCACTTCCCAACAAGAATACCTTACGTCGTTGGGAGCACAAAACTGTTCGACACGATCAGACGAAATAGTGGTTGGTTAAAGAGAAATAAAACAAGTTTCTGAAGCTTTAGTGTCGCTATAACATGTGGCTGTACACCGAATAACTTTGATGTCCAGGATTGACTTGCGTCAAGCTTTCAGGCGGACTTAAATTATGAAAATTTGCCGTTAATATGAGTAGTACCATATGAAGAAGAAAAAAAATTGATAACCTAACTTTGGTCAGATAATACCATAAACGGGAGTTCCATTCGAGTTTCCCAATAACACAGAAGTCACTTGCAGTGTTATACTATTTTATTCCATCTACTGTAACCGAAGGACTAGTGTCGCATGCTTGCTGACTATAAAAAGAAATATCAGTTAGACATTACTATGAGTTTTGTACAAAACCAGGCTGAAAACAGACAACAATGTTCTGAGACTTTGATTCACATCTGTTCCAAGAACTATGCCGATTTTAGGCTCGTCCAAAGATGATATCATGCGATATAGTGCTTACGACTAAGATTTTAATTAGTAAAGATAGAGTAGTTAAAGCGATGACTGAAGCATTCCGCCCGAGAACTACCCTACTCAACTCTGCGCACATGGAAATACAATCGGTGAACAGTTACGACTTGTGATCTTCGGTTGAAGTCAGCAGTCGTACGATGATACCTATTGGTCCGGGACTGCTAGATGCCAGTACCAAATAAATTCAGTACCTGGGTAAGATGTAAGTAATGTGGACAGAATAGCGTTGATGGAAAGTGACTACCAGATGCCGCAGTGGGTAGTTTTGATTATTTTTTTTAAAAAGCTCTGAACCTAAGGGCATGTGAGACGTATGTTCGACAAAAGATCAGTATCCAGTATAATTGCAATTTTTTTACTCAATAAAATCAGAGTCGCTATCCATCATGGCGTAAATTGCTCGCACAAACTATGCTCACTCCGCCCGGATCCCACACTGTAGTATATTCTGGGGATGAAAAGTCATTGGGACGGGTATCCCCCCCCACAATGCATTCTTCAGTCAGACAGAAAAAATCAATCGCTCGTAGGTATTTTCCCAAACCTTTTTATCCGGTTGTGCTTGATTTTTTTAAATCCGCGTAGAAATGGAAGGCATCCTCTAAGATGTAGGAATTCTTGATGAATAGATAATAAAATGCAATTCTCACCTACCAGTTCCAGAAAACTACTCAAACCTGATGGTTCTAGTCGACATTTGAAATATTCTGACGGGTTCCTTGGTTATAACAGGGATAAATTATCTCTTCTCTAACCGGATATCTCCGGATGTCATCAGAAACATAATTTCAGATGGTATCGAACTAATCCAGAACCGATATTTGAAGTTCAGTCGGTCTGATCCACGCCAACCCTGTTGATTAGGCGCATTTTATACGAGTGCTTGGCTTATTAGCAAGAGCCAAAATGCTGAGTTACACCCGATGTGCCTGTGCGCAATATATCATACTCCCTAAACTGGATTTTCTCAATCCCAGCAATCTTCTTTTTGTCTGAGGAGCGTAGAAACCGGATTGTCTACCCGACATCGTCAACAGAACATCGAATAGATAAAGATATACGAAGCTATTTTGGAGTGTATTCATTTCACTGAAAACACAAACGAGAGATTCTGCTGGGTTCCAGGCGAGTCTCTCGCAAAACTAAATTCGTTTGCAAATGGGTGTACTTCGCTAATTTCGTGCAAGTTGGTTTCAATTTGAACGTAAGGTTGACGGAAACTCCGGGATTGCGTCTTCCTGATGAGCCCCAAGAAGGGCGAAATCGGCCGTGGGCTGTCGAGGAATTTTTTAGCAACCTTAGGAGCAGTACATTACGTACAAAGACATATGAAGTTATTTGGGAGTGGGTTCATCTCACTTTTGGGTTAGTTCCTGGTCGGGTGGATAATAAATCCGATAGAATGAAGCCCTAGTTTATTCCAATAAAGAGAATGCCTCGTCAAGACCCAACCCAAAATATGAACAGGCGGATACTTTCAGAAAGTGGATTGTGCAGCCCTGGGATAAAGATATCTTAAACCTCTTTCTTTAAAGTAACCAGAAGAGGAGACTATGCAAATCACCACCTCATAAAGATAAGAAAGTTAAAATAAGTCTTGGGGTTCCGTATCGTTCCATCGGTGGTGTTGTGAAGTGAAACACCACGAATGAGAACATTCACGTACTTAAAAACGTCCCAATTATATGAGGTCAGTCACAAATGACGTTCCATAATCTTTATTATTCATTATCAGTCTGTCCGCGTTTTACGGGGCCATTCAAAACAGGCTCGGTGTTTTTTAGCCTTAATGAGCTCAGTCTGCAAGATATTTCAAGTCACTTATTCACAGTTTTGAGGTCTGCTTCGGTTTTTTCAACTTTACTTCACGCCCAGCTCCATCTTCGCTTCCTGAATGACCGGGTTAAATTCATTCTGGCCAAGAGATGACGCGAGCTGTTCTGGAGCTTGTTCCAACCCAACAGACTAAAACGAACTGGGAGAGTTTTCCATGCTATATTCTGGTGTTCGTTTCTCAAAGAGGGCTTTGAAGTGAAAAAGTTCATTTCGCCGGAAGAAATATTGTTTTACCATTTTGCGAGTAAAAAAAAACAATATTTCTGCAGTATTGAAACACTCCAGCTTTTCAGTCTTCAAAAATCGAGCAGTATACGTCTAAAACTTCGACAACCAGATTTGTGCTCTTCAAAGTTCCCCTACTTTAGTTCTCCTACTCTGTTGACTGAGCAGAAGCGTTTGCATTTATTGAAATGGGACACCCAGTAAGGTTCCTTACACTCTCCCCCTGTTAATCACCCATTGTACCCGTAGCCCTGACACCGCAACAGTTTAGATTAAAATAACTCACACTTGGGGACGTTTTCACTGACTAGCATCGCAGCCAACCAACTTGCTTCAGATGACCATGTCCGCGCGAAGAACGAAGAGTGTAACGCTCAATAACGAGGCTCGAGTAACCTGGTAGCATCAAGGCATAGACTGTGCGATAGCTTTACCCTTACCAAAGCGGATGATATCTGGCCCACCTGTGTTAAGTTTGATGGGCTGGATGCCAGGACACAAAACAAGAATAATAGAACGATTCCTTCTAGCTATCCACAGTAATCTCCTAATGACCATTTTACTTGAGGCTACTGGTTAAACTGGACCCGTCTGTGCTATTAATGGGAGGTCTGTAAAACTGTACGAACGCAATGCAACGACAGAAGTTGATGCCGTACAATTGCATAATCCATCGAGTTATTCTCTCCGCTATTTTGCATTAGAGCGACTGACTGTAGGGTCAATAGTTCTAGTGGAAGTAGTGTTTTAATCAGAATTGGCCAATGATTCCGCCTATGTCTAAGCAAATACATGGTTTATTTCGTACCTGAAAACGGCAATGTGGCTCAGACGTTTTTCAGATTTTCAGATTTTCTATCTGCCTTATTTTGGTTTGAACAGCCCGCATCCTATTCTGGCATGAACAGGATGAAGATGTCCAACCGTAAATCCACTCAAAACATCATTTCACAGTGGTGCATGTTATACGTCTGGATAAGTGCAATGGAAAACATCTTGAGAAGTTAAAAGATTGAGAACAGTCTGAATGAGAACCACTCAGTTCTGTGATTTAGTGTGCACTAACTTCAAAGACTGACAACTATGGGACAAGATCACCTCTTCCCTCTGTTGAGGCAATCACTCTTTATAGAATGACCAAATTTTGCAGGAACGCAATGGGGCTCAGAGAACTAAAAGGTGAAGAGCAAAATTACTTCTTATATAAGTTTGAATCGTTTTTTGATCGATAAATGTTGCCCTACAACACACAGCTACAGAACAATCTTACCATATTGTTAAGAAATAGATAGTAAAATCAGTATACTAACAATTTGTTTGCGCTATATTGCATTGTGAGATAGTTAAGGTTATTAGCTTACAGAACCATTGTATTGGATCGGGGGAACTTAATGTCCTGAACATCTTTGGATTGTGTACTCGTCCTTCAAAAAATTGACCACTCTAAATAGTGAGAGTGTGCGAATGAAACTTTCATAAAACCACTCCCTCGTAAGCAAAAGACCTCCCGGCAAGAAAAGACCATTTATGGGGAACCGTCTGAATAGCCCTGACTGCGAGGCGGTGGGCTCTTTTGCGAGAAAGCTCCCTTTATCGACAATATGAGCTAAGTGATACCATGTATACCAGAAATTCTTAAATTAATAAAATAATACATAAAATCTAAGACATCAATGTCCTGACCCTCTTTGAGGCAAGTTCAGTATAACAAAAGTCGTCTAGGGGCGTCGCCACCACAGTAAAAGTTAGCAAGAAGCAGTTAAAAGGCCATTATCTCATAAGTGTCAATTGAACTTGCACCAGATATTCTCGTTTTGGTTCACATTTCTGCGCGATCTTGTTGTTAGTCCCGTTCAGTGATGAACAATTATAGTATGGAGGCTGCCTGTTGCAGTGTTTGGTCGACAAACAGGTGACGGCGTTGATGTGCACGGTGTGGCATCATCAACCGATATTCAAGTAAAAGTTCCTGCACCACAGAAATCTCCAGAGGCTGGAGTGGTGGTGACCTATCATCTGCATACCCCTAAAATCCCCTTTTCGGAAGAAATAACCTTGTGTGAACTATGCTTCATAGCATAGTTCAGTAGCAGACTTCATCAAAAGAGAGACCTTCTCTAATTGGCCTGTTAGATGGTCCACTCAAGAAGACATGTGTAAAATGGCTAGCGTTCATTTAGAAACATACCCTTTATAGAGACCACTTCTAATCGGCGTTCACAAAAAGCCTTCCTAGCGCAAGCACTGTAAGCCTTCCCTGAATGGAAACCACAGGGAGCCACCCAATGTGATCTCTTTTGATGTTTCTTCATTTGTAGGACGGAGCTTACAGCCCGAGTAACTTCTAAGCGACCAGCCACAGCTAGTCACATCTGAACGGCGATCCTTACCCAGAGGACCGTGTTGTAATTGCATGCTACACAAACAAAAATCAAGTTGTACGGTCCCAGACCACAAAAAAGAAACGATACTAATTTCCCGCCATTGCTCAGACACTTAGTTAATGTGAAAGTACACAAAAGCCGTGTGCACAAATTTCGCATCCTGGTCTTTGCTGGCATTGCATTGTTGGCCATTAGAATATTGAGATCGGTCTGTTCTGAGAGGGAGGCTGGTAGCGTTCGATGAGGTAGCAAGTTCAAAGCTGGTCTCACGAGACCTGAGTGGGACCTTCTTCTTTAGGATAGGGTATCCTCTCTTGGAGGGTTCTGTCTGATTGTAAATGTGTGCATCTGAATTTATGTCAGACACTTTTATTTAACCAAAGCAGATCTGTGTTGTCATATCCACTACTTCAAGCTAGATGTTATCGTATTACCATATAGCAAGAGTCTTCACCTAGTAGAGTAGACCTGTGGAACGTGGGACGGAATGTACTTTGTTCTTCTTTATTCGGAGGGGCCCACGTTAAGGGTATTTATGTGTAAAATTAATTAAATTGGGTGTTTAAGATGCTTTTTGAAATTTTTCTGTTTATACTCTTCAAGTATCGTTTATAAAACTCGCGACAGTTGTACACTGTGGGCTGGTGCTTGACAAACTGACAACATGGACTACACAAAAATCCAGAAATTCCCCAGTGAGCGCAATGAAATCAGCTGAACGTACTTTGCTGTGTCTCTCCCGCTAGGTTCAACTTTTCGTTGGCATGCAATTGATTAGGTTTCCATATTCCATCAGGCTAAAAAGAATATACTTTGATCTGTCTACTTGGTTGTGGTTGATGGGCATCGCCACTGCCCCTCTTCAGAGAAGTAGCCTTTGCATGAAGGAGTTCATTTTGATGAATTACTGTCATATCTCAAGTTTGTTTGCCTGAAAGTTATTTTCAAATACCGTATCATCGTTGGAAACAATTTTTTGTGTATTAGCGGTGGCCGCGTGTCTACTTGGTGACATTTTATGGGAAAATCTAGAACAAGAACTTTGAATCCTGGCCTTCGTTGGAAGGGGAAGCGCTCAAACCTAGAACAGTCTTTGTTGGGAGTTGGAAAAGGTCTCTCACAATGTATCATTTATTCAAGCCAAATCCCATCGAATTGCATTTACCTGGACTTAAGTGAGGGTAGGGACTCTCCTGGAGGTAGTTCACTGGGGATCATTGTATATATATATATATAT
>NW_008751657.1:5292102-5323563 GCF_000715545.1 Opisthorchis viverrini | reverse complement strand
ATTGTATATATATATATATATATATATATATATATATATATATATAATGCTTTACACACTCGGTGTCCTGAAACCCAATCACTAAACACGAAGGCAACAGGGATTCTGGAATATGACAAGTCGCGACAGTTACCTCAGGGAGAGAGCTCCATTTCTTCATAAACCTACGATTTACCAGCTCACCTTCAGAAAACTTCCTCAAGAAAATGGTCAAAAACTGTTCAACGGAAACCAGGCAATACACTGTTCTGGACATAATAACTATCTGATGGACTAACCACAGCGAAGCACCAAACACTCATTTGTGGCTAAAACAGAACGTCAGTACTGGCGAAATGCACTCAGCTGCTACTTATACTTGCATCATTGGGGACCGGACTGGATCTTATCTGAATTTCTCGTTTTTGTTCAAGTAAAACAGACGGTTGAGGAAAGCTCGGACATCCGCCTACTTGATGGGCCCCAAGGAGGGTGAAACTGGTCGTGAAATATCGAAAAATTCTCAAGTCCTGCGGGTAGCACTCCGTCAAGAAATCCATTATGTTTAAATAGAGAGATGAGGTCTATTTTGCATTGGGAGATGGAATAAAACATCACGTCTACCGTTCAAAGTGACTCACCCACAACCGTCATCCAGGGCCATATTTGTGTCGGCGAGAGTGAGGAGGATTTTGAGCTCAGATTAACTGTCCCTGAAGAATCTCGCAAGTCGGTGTTCGAGCCAGAAGGAGAACGGTCTGCATTTTGACTGTCTATGCTTGCTGTGTTGTTAGTGTGCAATCCGAGCATACCGAAATCGGAGTCACCACAAATTCCACCACCAACTCCTCCACTAGATGCCATGTAACCACTTGCAGCAGCAGCCGCTGCAATAGCAGCTACTGCAACCGCGGCATTTGATGACGGGGTTGACTGGACAGTTTGGGGCGAGTTTGATATTCTCGTCTGGTCAGACTGTGTGCTGTCCAGGCTGGAGTTGAAGTGGCGCTCAGCCAGCTTTGTGTCTGTTCGCAAATCCAAAAACGGACTCGCCGGAAAGCCACAAGGTATTGTTGGGTTTGGCTGTCGTAACCCAGGAACGGGAGGCCTCAAAGGTGCATACCGCGAGGATGGGGTGAAAAACCCAACTTGGGGACAGTTGGCCAGAAAAGATTGGAACGGTTTGGTATCATAGGGGTAGTTTTGGGTCATCCTGTAACCAGACTCAGAGAACAAAGGATTTTGAGGCAGATTACCACCTGTTGTCCCATCTGGCTGACAGGGTAATGCATTTGTAGAGTCCGCGTCTGTATCTATGGCCTTAACGTTACGAGATTGGGCTAGTCCAATGGACAAAGGATCCATCCGTTCGACTTGCGAAAAACCTTGGTTTGAACTGAATGTGGCGTTCATTTTGTGTTGTGAATCACTGGGAGTTAACGAGGGTCCAAAAGGCATCTGAAAATTATGGGCTGTGGAATAACACTCAGTGGAAGCCTGAGTTTGCACAGCTTCAGAAGCTGGGTGGGAGAATAGGGCTGCCAGAGCATTGGATCGGGCTGGACTTGCATTACAGACCTCCGTTCCCGAAAATACACGTTGCGCTGCAGGCATGCTGGGAAAATCTGACTGTTGCCAGTCGGGTCGGAATTGGTCCGCGAACTGAGGTTGGCCGAGATACGATGGTATGTTTCGAGGAAATAAGTTATCAAATGCTGTGGGTAGTCCAAGAGGAACGGGTCGGTTATCCACCGGAAACATTGGAAATCTTGGCAGTTTGAGGGAGGTATGGTATGGAGTGGGTTGATTGAGTGGCGTTGGACTCACTTGAGGAATCGATGACTGTGGGGTTTGAACACAGGTCTGAATTACCTCGGGGAGGGTTACACCAGTCCCGGGTTCGGTTGACGATGGTAATGACCAAGGAGAATGGTGCTCATTAACAGGTTCATTCAAATTCAAACCGTGGAATTTTTCGTTGGGTCCGTTTGCAGTTTTTCGAAGTACCTCTTTTGTGTGGTGCAGATCAAATTGTGCCGGCCGAACTGTTGCGGATGTTTCAGCGTTCCCAACCCACACTTTCGAGTTTACCCCGGATAGTACTCGAGGATTGGTCGAATTACCGTTTGTTAGCCCATTGGATAGGTGGGTAACGAAAGCCAGATTAGGAGAATCAAATCGATGGACTATCGGTTCGCCGAACCCGAGTAGGCGAGGGTTATGGACAGCAGATTCGGCCGGTTGGATTGTTGCCGAGAATGATTCACTGACGTTACTGCCGGGCTGGCAGCTATTCGGGTGATTCAAGCCGTTTGTTACGGGTAAACGGGGATTCATTTTGTCTGGGTTCCTAAGCTGTCTTAACGAAACACGTGGACTGATACGGAAATTATGGTTTATTGCTGTGTCCTGTGTATTGAGGCAGTCGGACTAGACTTTACTTTCCAATTCGCAAGTGCCATACGGCACACAGACACATTCAGCGTGGTAAGGGGGTGGAGTTCAGTTCGGTAAGAAGGATCGGAAACCATAGGGCTGTTCCAGCATACCAAACCTAACCAGCACGTCTATGGACATCCAGTAAGGGAGGGTGGATTGACCAAAACTAATGCCATTTGGTCGTAGCGTAAGGAACAGATTTCACGCACACAGTACTTTCGGTTGCAGCTTTCCTACCCTACCTCGTCCTCTTCAGCCAATCGCATCAGAGCGAAATCTGTGTGACTGTGACGGCTGATCAATCAGACATACTGAGTGCTGATTGGCCGACGTTGAATAAAACAAAAGGGGGTTGACAGCTAAATGAGGTGGAAAGCGATACCAATCCGGATGCGCGCAAATGCGACAGACTAACTGGTAATATGAGAATTTGAAGCGAATGGCGAATCACACGGACACTATTATGTCGGTTCGATAATCCAGTTCTGTATTTTCAGGCCGGCAACCGCGCTATTTTGAAGACGATGAAACTCAAGCAGTGTGAAATCCGACAGCTGATAGGTTTTGTTGTGTTTCGGTGTGATACTGCACTAATCCAACCAAGCATTAACGGGCTACTTTCTTCTGTGAACAATCTACAGGACTCGACGTTACACCTATCGCATATAGGCCACGGATGCTGACACCGAACAAATCGGTGTGCATTTACTCAAAAGGCCCGTTGGTAAAACTCAGGCAAGACTGGTGACATTGTTTCAGAGACAGAACTCTAGAGGGTGCTTCTTCAAAGATCTGTGTCCTATCCACGTGTATCAGTGAAATGCGAAAAGAATTTGCGACGCATCGTAGGTCTAAAAAAGGGTAATACTAGATTCTGTTCCTTCACAAATCGTAGGTGCAGGAAAACCTGTCCGTGTCCTCGAGCAGGCAGAGGCCAATTATAGAATCAAGTTAATCAATGACTTAAGGATGACTGAGACTACAAACGAGCACATCGCTCGATTACTTCATGAATACAGGTGAAGAAGCCCGTGAGTGCTTACAAGGCCGTTCCTAATATGATACGTACTCTGGTTAGTAAGCCAAATATCAAGATACAGAAAAAGGGTGAGTACACAACCTTCACCAGCTGATAAAGTTTGGCAAAGATCAACGTAGGCAAACATATAGTTTTGTCTCCAGTACCCTGTGTCTAGTAGAGAAGTATGACTAGGACATCTCCTCCTTCCACTCTCTTCCGAACAAAGTTCACTTCAGTAGGAAATTCCCAGTGTCTTCAATTGGGGTTGGTCCAACTCTACCGGCAAGTACGTATGAAGGTTTCCTAATTCTTATCAGCAGTACAATTCACCCGGTTGCTAAGACGGATCAGCTAATAGGAATTAGACAATTTTACTATAAAAAGGAATCAAAACAGGGGTAAAGTATAGAGCTAGGGCATAAGAACAACCATCAAAAATTGACACAACCTTGCATTTTGATAAGGGGAGTTTCGTGAACCCACTGGCAATCTATTCACTCCACTACTGAGTTCAGCAATAGTTTGCACACTTGTTCATAGTATAAGTACAAGATACGACACGGGAAAGTTTCGTCCACTTGTTTTGGGCTTTCACGCGCTTTTCCTTCCACAGACATTATTACATGTGCGATTTTATGTGGAACGCTACACCCCCCCCCCAAATTTTGTAAGAAAATGTCATACTTGTTCCTTCTGAACATGGCATATGAGCTAACTCATTGTTACGAATAACCACCTATGAGGGCTATACTCTCCGTTATTGCTCAGTAGAAAGGAGCAGCTTTGGAGCTCGAAACTGCCGGCGGTTTCAACAAGAAACCTTGTGTGCAACTTCCGGAATTTTCACTATGAACCAGAAACTCGGAGCCCTATTTCTTGATCTTCTGTGTTCTTGTTTCGAGGACAAAACATCTAAATAAGAGGCGGTTCTCGGAAAGATCACATTCGGTGTTCGTACCGACGGAAGATGAAAGTAGCCGAGGAATGTTGGTTTTTTGGTGAGTCAGACATGTATAGAAGAGCTTATGGTGAAGCCCCTTCAGAACGGTGACTTTGGAGTGGAATCCCTTCAGATTAGCTTCAGAATTCGTCAGAACAGTCTTAAAAATTTTATCGCGGGCGGACACAGAGACTAGATACAGTGCTCCGATCGCCAGACTCAGGCCATGCTTGATGAGTGCCAAGTGATTCATCATCACGAAAAGATTTTTATAGAAGAAATACGATGAAAATCAAGTTGACACATTGTTGCTAGATTCATCATCCAACAAGAATCAGCTCAACTGGCTCCTGTTGACTGATCACTGATGGTTTTAAGTTTGCTGCGCTTTTAGAAACTAAAACGACAGGAAGACAATTTCTTTATCTGTTGACTGACTTTCTCCCAAACGACCTTGGTCCGCTTCTTAGTGGAATACGTTCAGTCCATATCGGCGCACAGTCCTACTGACAAACTGTTGTAAAGTTTCTAAGACGTGTTACCTCCAGTCATGTAGCTAGTTTCTGTTAGTCACCAGTAACAACGTACTCCGCCTTGTGATGAAACGTGGCCGGTCCCGGTTGTCCTGAGATGTTCTGAACTATCAGTAAATATGTTCGATCATGAAAGCTTGCTGGACCATCTGTAAACCGCTTTCGTGATTTTTGCAGTGGAACACACTTTGATGTAATCTACGCATCTAAGACATTTCTTGTGAAGCCTTTTGAAGCAAAAATGACCTGACGATCTCGTAAGCATTCAAAAACACACGTGACGGTCATCCGTCTTTTTGCTCAACCTCATCATTTGAATATTTACCAATTCTTCCATTTGCATCAGGTCACATTTATGTGGTCAACGAACGCAGATGATGAGATTAAGAAAATAAAAGGATTTGGGTTCTTGAAGGACCAATCGCCCACATCTGAGCTCAACAAGTGGATTTGAACTAACACCTACACACTTCGAGGTACAGAATCAACAAAAGTCAAACACCTGATGCTATGGGCCTGCCCATAATCATCGTAAGTTTGCTTGAGCAGAATCTCAAACAGTTAACGAACACTCTGTAGGGATGACTACTGGTGACTATACATGATTTGACTACTCACGAGTAGCCTAGTTACTCAACTAGGTCAAATATTGGTTGGGATAATTTGAATCCTATTGAGTACATTAGCTGTCTTCTTCAAGAGATTACCTCCTCCCACTAACTAATGCTATTACACTGCGCCCATTTAGGCTTAGTTTAAACCATACACCTATTGAGAGATACCGCCTCAACTCCCAAATTGACAAATCTAAGTGTTCCCATGGTGCAAAATAGCTTCCGAACATGAACAAAGAAAGAACATTTGAGACGGCACGCTGATTGGTCTATTAAATAATCAGACAAGTGTAAGTAAATCCGAGTAGATTCCAGGTGATGGCTTTGAACTTCTGTGATCCTGTCTTTCGTAAATTTTGTTGTTTTCCTGAGATGACCATATCAAGGGAGCGAGAAAAATGGCCTACTTTGGGAGGCTTCGCGGTTTACGCAAAGTTAGAGTGGCGAAGTCAACCTAAAGCCTTAAACTGTAATATTGCTTGACGATGCCGCACCATACTCATCGATGACATCTCTCGCCAAACATTTAGCATAATTTTCTGGTACCAGCACAGCCCCGGTGATAGAACTAGATTTCGTTTTTTATTCTAACGGGACAGGGTTGTTAAAGCTCTGTGCCTTATCAAAACGACAAGAAAGTTCTACTCTGAAAGCAAGCTTAAAACCTAACCACAGTCATTAGCAAGCATATGTTATAGAATTCATCATGCGGGTGGATTCATGTCGAACCATGTTGCCGCCACGGGTAAGGAAACTAAACTGGTCGTGGTCGCAAGGAAACCTGCTTTTACCAGTATTTCCTTTCGAAAGGTAGTCAATCACTGATCTGATTTGGCGTCTATGCACATCACACAGTTCAACAAACGTTTTCTGTCCATTCACTCAAAGTGTGATTTACAACTACTCAGCTGATATCCCTGCACATCAGAGATAAGTTGCCATTCAGTGCTCTGCAAGAGGGTAAAACAGCATTGCCGGTTTTGGCTGGCTACCCGACTGAGGATGTCAATCAATAGCCCGGTGGTCGATTTCTGTCATGTGATTAATATCAGGGCCTGACCACAGATAAAGCAACTTCGATTCGCTTACGTGACGCGAGCTCATACACCCAGAATGCTTTCGTTCGTGCATTGCGACTCCCCTGTTTCTGACCACTGGCCATTTAGATTCCTGAATTTTATCGTAAACAGTTTCCTTTTACTTCCAGGCTCCCTTTTGTCTTTGATTTTCTTTTGTGTCATTTATTTTTGTTCCATAGACCTTCAATCTTCACTGACTAGAAGACATCAAAGTTCGTCAACTTGGATTGTTAAGTTCACAATGACTGTCCAGCCACTAAAGAAATATACTATCTCTCCTCTCGAGTAGAGGCACCACGCAACTACCCGCAGTCACTCTTGTTCCCTTGTCGAACGTTCCAAGCCAAGCTCAATAAGCTGTCTTAATGATCCATGGCAGTTTACTTTCTAAACGGCTCCACCAAATGACCTGAGAGCAAACTGAGCGAGAGCTACATGCACGAAACACTATTAGGACGGAATATGAACCATAGCAGTAGGTGCCAGAACAAACTGAGTGTGCCTTACTGACACGACCAATGTGTACTCACAATGCCAACGTTCGTGGTCTGGACTCTATTCCCATGTTTCCTGACAGCCCGACTGTTGCAGGAACGGTGAGCGTCGCGCATACTCNTGTTTCCTGACAGCCCGACTGTTGCAGGAACGGTGGGCGTCGTGCATACTCACCGACCAACAACTTTTTTGGTAGGTGATTTTCTAACTGAACAAGAATTCCTGGGGTAGGTTGGACCAAAGAGGTGAACAAACTTTCCACAAACATGAGTCAACGCTTTGAAAGAAGTAAATAGACGAACTCTCTCAAACTATGCCCATCAACAGTTGCACGTCGTCTCTTGGCCTAAGTACCCATCATCTCTTTGGTATTTGCTCTGAACACGGATCGGAGGGCTAACGGCCCGAACAACCGCGCCAGACGAAGGGTTATCGACCTCGTTGTGTAGTGCCAACCGCTATGTAGGCTTCTCCAAGTGCGCTTTCTACTGAGTCCATAATCGGGATTACCAGACAACTTATCACTTGGTGGTTTGGATCTTGCCAATAGAATGTCATTTGGTGGATTAATAGGCGACGAAACCGAAAATCGTTCAGCCGTAGCACCCTTTCAGTGCCTAGCTATCATGCCACCCAAAGGAAATACGAGGGCTGAGATGCTGCCAGGTTGCCCAAGCCTAGACAGGGGAAGTTGAGAGGCAGAGGTCGGGTTCGAACCACGGACCTCCCGCCCAGTAAATTCGCGCCCTTACCACTTGGTCCACCTCGCCCTGGCAGTATCCCAGCCCTCTGCTTCCTTCGTGTGGCATGACAGCTAGGCACCGAAAGGGCGCTACAGTTGAACGACTTCGATTTTGACTAGGTGACGAAGGGACTGCGCAATATACTTTCCCCCATCTTTTTAGCGCACTGGGGTGAGGTTGGCAGAGTACGACTGAGTCTGTCAGCCGAAATAATGAACACCCTGATGCCTTTCATCCGGGTTCAGTGAGGAAGCCATCATATCACCAAACAGTTTCACCAGCTGGTGCCTCCATCCGCGTGTTCCTTTTCCTCTGGAAAAACGAGAGACCTCCAAACAGAATATGGTTTGACTTGTGAAAAGTAAATTTAAAGAGTCTTGGGGGGGGGGGGGTGCCTCAGTCAGGTGCCCTCATCTGTGTGAGGAGTTCACAAATCCTGTCTAGCACCTTAGAGCTATGGTTAAAAGATTCTGCCACCAACGCCGGCGGAACTACCCGGTCTAGTAGCATGTAGTTTAAAGTATAATTGTTATATCAGCAACCTAACAGAGTCATCTACATCCATCCATCCATAAGAGAGTGGATCCCGCTGTTTCGCTCACCTCTGCCAGTCAAACTTCTAAATAATGCTACAAAGCACCCTCATGTAGAAAACTACCAGTAACAGATAAAAGATCCAAATAAGTGACCATCAAGAAGCGCACTGAACTGAAAGTAAGAGTGATCTTCCAATGATGGTAAAGAAAGGCGTATAAAAACGAGATACCTCGTAAACGATCGTTGCGATATAGGGAGGCAAAGTGAAATGAAGACAGCTGCTACCTGCTGTTTGAATTGTCGGCAGACACCTAACAAAAAACGCAAAAAAAGACCTTTCAAAAAATCATCAAAAGAGAATGGCCGATATAGAATTTAAACTTGTTTCGCCAGGTTGGGTTGCGCTTGGGTTCTTGGGTAGCAGAGCAATTGGGATCAGACCTAGGTGGAGTGGATAACCCCAAATTGTTGTTTCGGTTTGAGATCCATAGATAGAATTTCTGTTTTAGGCAGGTGAAGTATTCTGGGCGCCGTTTAATGTAGATTTGGTGGTTTTGTCCCAGCTTAACGAATACCGTGCTCAGTTTCATGTCCCATGAGCAGCTCGATCAATATCCAATCATATGACAGCAGTATATCCTATGACTGGTTATCCTTTGGGGCCAGAGCAGGTTTTGGCGTTCGATTCTGAGTGCCACTGCCTTTGTCTAGTCCTCTTCATGGTCCATCGAGCGCAAAGGTTGCTGAATTCGCTAACGTTCCGCAGTAAAATGTTTGAATGGTTTGTTGGCCAGCAAACGATAAGCTTCTTGGCTGAGCCGTTGAGAGACAAGGTTCCATGTCTGTTGGAATGTCTTCACTGAACGGTGGTCCGGAGCTGTTTCAAATTACACTATTTCAGCTTGTAATCCTCGAACAAAAGGCTCCAGGAAGAAAAATCGCTTTAAGAGATTCAGTCGTAATGTGCTTTACCCGTAACTCTGAGTTGTGTTTTGTCATCCCGGGGGATAATGGAAGTTATACATCGTTTCGATTCCATGTTGTCTCAGTGCGACAGCTTGGAAAAGATAAGCTTTTGCACTCTTGACGCTTTCAATCGGTACATGAATAAATGGAGCTGGCTTCTCCATCGCACAAAACAGTATATTCGTTGCCTGCTGCAACCTGTCCCACCTCTTCAAAGTCTCCCTTTGTCCTTTCTAGCGAACTGTTCAGAACGATTCTGTCGGGTTCATCTGGTAGTTACTGTTGTTCAGGTGAGCAGCAGTAGTACTCTTCACGTTCCGTTCATACGTTTCTCAGATAGGCGACGATTAGTAAAACTCGCATAGTTTTCTCCCTTTCGGCAGAAGAATGACAATGCTGAAGCACGAACCTGCAACATATCGCTGGTTGTGATATCAAGCAGCCAAACACCGTTGAAACGCGTTGGCAATTGTGAGGATCCTGAGTCGTAACTTCAAGGAGGAGGCGAAACTATGGGTCATTATGCAAGAAGCTTCTGTACTTTTAGAACGTCGGCTGGAGCAGGCGGTCTTTTTCAATTGCGATAGGTTCGTGTGAAGCTGCTATTCGTTTTGTGACATGTTCACTGCAAATTGAAGTTAAAACCGACATGCCGATATCTCCTCGTCCCTTTGGACGACTGGATCAGGTCAGATCATTCATTCACGGGAACGTTTGAGAGCGTCCGTCAAGTGAATCTTGGAATGCAGTGGGTTTGGAAAACTCTTCAGCCTGGATGCGAAGAATGAGAGTAGAGCTGGGCCATAGACCTTCTGCGCCGCCATGGGCTGGCTGTATGGAGCCACTATGTTCAACACTGGGTTCTCTGTCGATCCTGATGGGGCTGAGGGCCTTGAATAAACTTCCACACCATGTCTAGCCATATGCTCAGTATTTCTGAAGGTTTTGACTACAAATAATCATTCTAATATATCGTAACCTGGAGGTGTGTTTTAGTATGGATAAGATAATGACCGTCTGAGCTGGTGATTGAACCTGACATCGTCTTTCCTCCTATCCAACCCCTGCCTTATCACTTTATTGCCGTTGTAGTCATTAACAAGAATAAAACTTTTTCACTGTTTCGCGTGATTCTTTGATATGGTGAATTAAAATGGCTCAAACCAAACAGCGTGTTAACAAAAACACCTGACGTGTAATGGTACGGTCGAATGGTATTGTTTGTTTTCTGACCATTTAGCTATAATGGCTTTTTCCACCAGCTATGACATGTGGACGGACTACTACAGTTGCATTTTAAGACTTGTACATTCTATATCTCACATACAACATTCTACAGGAGCAAGGTATCATAACAGGATCAAATCTGCGAAATGCATTCATTTGCATCCTAACTTGGTCTTCACGGGATACACAACAGCACCTCTTGTAAATGAACTGGCATACAAGTGAGTGTTTTTTGCAAAGCTGTGCGATTTGAGTTGATTCATGGAAACTGGCCGACTTCACCTACCGGATGAGCCCCAAGAAAGGTTGTCAAATTTTTCCGGTAACCTTATGAGCAGTGTGCTAGGTCTATAGAATTGAACCTGCCTCTGAAAAATGTTATCGTTGTTTCCTGAACCTTTGATTTATTATGAGAAGGTACAGTCTGTCTGATGCAACCGTCGTTGGTGGATGGTTTCAAGGAAAAGGAAATTTTACGAGTAAGTTTTCAAAACAGACAATCGATTCCAGCGCATTATCCGGTTCTTTATAGATCGCTATTTTTATTGGCAGTGGATATTACGAGACTCGGTCCCAAAAATGGTTAGCAAGGCGTTATGTGGGAAATTTTTTCTACATTTTTCACGTTTATCTAACGCTTAACTTTACTGCCTTTGATATGGTACACTACTTATAAGGCTGTTGAAAACGCTTTGATAGCCCCCTACCGATTTCGCCCTTCCTTGTGCTCGTCAGGCACTAAGAATGTGCTTTTCTTGAGCACCGAATTGTATGACACTGACTACGTACACTCATTTGCAAGAAGGGCTGTTGAAGAGGTTTCAGCAACCTCGCAAGTAGTATGCTTATTTAAGAAAATACCCTGCGATATCTGGAATATCATTTTAATGAAACATGAGGCCACCTTTGTGCAGCACATTCAATTGGAGAGTACCATGAACGAGAGATTAAGCTAAGCCTCTCTTTAGCATCAACGTGATTCTTGAATGGGTGTATTCGGTCAGTTGAATATTCCCTTATATGTATAGTGAGACATATCTTATTGCGGCTTACCTAGAGACTTGCCACACACACACACGCCAGGAAATTACATCCACAAGGCAGCATTGCCAGAACTCACAGATCATCCACTTTTCGATGTTTACCAATATCGAAGCGCCAACCGGAAGGCGCTAAAAGCTTTGTTAATAAATCAGTCTCTTGTTGTTTAATGGACAGGAAAATGCAGGAAAGAAAATGCCGCCAAACACAAAACCCTCACAACACGCCAACTAATATATATCCGCATATATCCACACCAAAATCGACTGGCATAGATACTACGGTCACTCCCAGCCAGATGTGCCGCAATTTTACCCACACCCAAACACACAAGTGGTCGACGTAGCTTCAAAGCGTTCCGCCTCGAGCCGATTGCAGTCGGTGGTCACGCGTTGGCACACACAGCTGCCTTCTTGCTTGCTCGCCGGACTGTCATTGTGTAGAAACTCGGCTACAGGTTGTGCCGGACCTCGAACGGGATCAGCTGGCTCCGTCGGACGAGGAGGTCGTAGATCAGCAATTTGGGTGCCCATTAATGTCATGCTTCGGCATAGAAACGACGATCTTCGCCGTTGTTTTCAATACGGCTGATTATTATCACGTTCCAGGTGAGCGTGTCGACTGATTTTATACATACACGCCTCTCTCTCTCTGCTTCCGACCTCGCCACCCGTCCACCCCACAATGTTGTACAAGTATGTGGACCCCAAAACCTGGGAGGGTTGGTTTATTTAGTGCCGTTTGTAAACACGAGCCGTGCGACGTTTAGGTCGGACACAATAACGATATGATGCGTGGTACTTACATTCGAACGGCTTACTTATGAATTGTCTCTTAGTACGACAGTGCTGGACAACTGATGTGATAGATAAGTGAGGTGAAGGCGAAGAAGAAATATGCTCGCCATTGCGGTAGTTCTAACATGAAAACTTGCGGACGTTATAACCAGTTTGCACGACAGCAGCGGATACTGAAATGGTTAAAGCTTACAGTAAATTGAGTAGCAGCCCGGTCTGCAAAGCATCTTGGTAGGGCTTGACTACACTGTAAAATATTATCTATTTGATTCAAACGCCTTTACTTCAGGGAGCAATAAGCTGACTTTCAATAATAGCCAGAACAAAGATCGTGCGTACTCACTTCTTATAAAAAAGGTTTTGGAGATTCTCAAAATTACTATCAACTGTCCAGCTGCTGTTTTCGCTACACCAAACCTGCCCGACCGATACAATTCGCGCATGTTTGCTCACATAGTCACTCCCAGTGAATACAACTCATCAATATGACCGCAGTTTTGACAATTTCGATAAGTTCGATAGACCGTTCTATATCCGTAGCTGTGATGGTAACACCTAAGTGACGATTCAAACGAGCATTTCTCTTAGGATGAATAGCCAACAGGCAGAAAAGTTCTAATCAGAAGGAAAGATGAGGCACGCTTCGGAAAAAGTTTTCACATCTAAGGCAAGTTTTAAAGCTTGTAAAGCTATTGGCTATCATGAAATATTACGCTCCATTCAAGCTTTTGCTGGCAGGCAAGAAAATATTGCAAGTTCTCACCAGTTTTACCGGGGAGTAATGCTGTTTTCGGCCATACCCCTGAATGAACGTTGACACACATTAGTTCTACACCTCTGAATTTAGTCCTACGTATTACGTTCACTAAAACCAGGACGCTTGGGCGTCTTAAATGGCACAATAATTTCTGATGATGATGACGGTGGTCGTGATGATGATGATGATGATGATGATGATGATGATGAACCTCTGCTTCAGAATGGCTTCAACAAGCGATACTGCGCACATGTAATCGTGTAGTCGGTTTCCAGTGAAAACGTGGTTGTCGATTTTATTCACATGACTTATATATTGCTACTCTGCAGTGTATTCAACTGTAGTCCTTTCCCCAGACCGTGGCTTTGCCGTTCGCAGACAAGTAATTGTTTCCTTTTATGGAAGGTTCACGCGTTGGTTCAGTTAAGTAAACCGAGTCAGATAAATCTGCAGTGCTATTTTCCATCAATCCATTTTCTTCGGTCAGGACATTTGTTCTAAACTCTGGGTAAAATTTTTGACATCTTCATTGCTCTAAACAGGGATTTTCCACCGTCCAAAGTTTTCAGGTCACAGACTGTTATTACCGTTTACTACGACAGCTTTTTTCAGAGGTGAATCTCGTTTTTCCAACGACTTTGGTGTAGGGCTTTGCGCGTCATTCAGAGTGAACCCATTGGATACGATATCGCCCACAGCGTATCTCCACCACACTCATAAGCCACGTCAACTTATGTCTCGTCAGCAGCAACCGGCATGAAAATATTTTATTTATATCGTCGACCAGTCGGGGGCTGCAGCATTCTCCCGGGCCGCACCGCAGTATCGTCCCATTATCACGCTCATTCATGTAAGTGTTAGTAGTTACCTCACCACGCAAGAAGGACATGAACCCGTTTTCCTGCAGACTTTTGCATCATCCTCAGGTATTCCTTCAAGCATGTCTTCCCCCTATCGGGCTGTGTTGGAAACCGAGAAAAATCTTCATCTTTTTTTCTGAAAAAGTGAAGTGTTATGGAAACTAAAAACAAGAGGCGATAAATAATTAAAAACCCTATCATTTCATCGGATTTTCGGGCAAAAGAGCTCTCGCTTGAGTCATAAAAAACACTGACTACCCGATGGATCCAAATCTTACCGAAACACACCCATTTGCATACCCGTTTGCTTTGGACGAATGACTCAGCTAGAAACCATTTGAATCTCTCGTTTATGATGTTCGTCTAAAATGAGTGTGTTGTATCAGACCACTTCGTGTTTCAGTTGAGATATTATAATACACTACTCCTAAGATTGTCGAAGAGTTTTCAGCAAATTTAGGAGTAGTGTATTACGTCTATACAAGGCAAGACATTCTTAGAAACTTAGCTGTGGCATAAAGCCTTGTAGATATTTGGGATTACAGATCCGTTCTTGGTGTGAATGACGTAAATAGTCCTAAAAAGCCAAGTTTCTAAGAAAGCTGACTCAGAGTATATTGACGGAAGACTCGTCTGGAACCCAGCTGAATCCCTCGCCGATGATGTTCATCTCAAATGAATGTGCTACAAAAGGTCGCCCAATGTTTCAGTTGGCACGACATTCGATATATCACGATACATGTATAGATGTAATACACTTCTGAAAACCCTTCGGCAGCCCACGACCGGTTTCGCTCTTCTTGGGGTTCATTAGGCAGGAGCCTGCCTGGTGTCCGCGAACTTATGAGAAGTTTATAACGTCTAATCGAAATCTGGTTTCCAGGAATAAAAATCATTCAGTAGTTTAACCACGTGTAGCATGCAATAAATCCGTAGACCCAGCTTCCCCCTTTACTCTGTTATCTTCAGTCAAGAGGGACCTCTATCCAGTGACTACTGACTTGGTCGATCTGCACGTAATAATTCTATAGAATTCTATGCCCACTGTTCTCACACACTGACACACCTAGTCCTAATCACTACCGATCAATAATTTGTGGCGAATTAGTGTTATCAGTGGAGTTATTAGTATTGGTGATGTCACGAACTATAAGTAGCTCGAGTGCACTGCTCGGTTGTTGGTAAGTTCGCCGAGTTTGGCAGTTGAAGTGTAAACGTTTTATCACTAGTCGAGGTGACGTCGTCGGTGAGGGTTTGAGTGGGTAAAACACTCATTCATTCAAAGTGTCACCCAGGTCAATCCAAGCATTTTGCCCCGGGCAACAGGATTGACCAAGCGAGGTCATGGTCAATGCCTTGTTAGCTGCTACGGCGGGATAACAAAACCTGTATGGATATGTTGTCCTTACCATGGATTCGTTCATGGTGTTCGGAACAGAAGTGCCTGAGACATTCGAATTACTGTGCGTGGCGAAGTTTCTTTCACTGACTGACCATTCAAACATCGTTCTCAAAAGCTCCCTCTCTCTCACACACACACAGTTTAATGCGAACATTTTTGTGGTTGTTTAATATCTGGCCCGGGCGAAGTGCATTTGATAAGAGACACTAAAATATTTTCGGAACAAAACAAATGCAGTTGCTATCATTCTGCCGGAACCACTGGGTCCAGTCTAGGATGTTTGTGTCGGTAACTAAAGTCCATAGCATTACTCTCAACTAATCTGTAGACTGGGCAACAGATGCGACCCAAATAAATGTGATATGATCACGTGGGAGCTTCATTACCCGTAAATCAGCGAGTTTCAATGTTCGAACTGCTAACATTAATCAAGACCCTTGCTATCGGCCCAGTTGCTGGGTTGGAACACTCGTCACCGGAGGTGTGAACACTCGTTGGGAATGCACACACGGACCCAACGTATGGTTGCTGGGCTTCGACTGACAGCCACAGCAGAGACGAAAAGGTTCGATATTAAAATTCGCGCGTCTGTTTTTGCATTTTTGTCTATGCCGCAATTTATGGTCATTTTTGACTTCCACAATGAGGGACTGTCCAATGTCAACTTGTTTCCTCCAGTCCGATGGCTAACACCCCATATTTGTTCATACACTAATAGGGGGTAACGTGGGCAAACTAGTGACCAATCCCTATCAACCGAAATGGTAAATATTGTGTCGTGACAAGCATAAGCGCGTGCACGCACTCCACACAAACCTCGATGTCGGTTCACACTCATAAGATTTACGTCTCTGAGAATGGCGTGAAGATCGGTTCAAGTCAGCGATATACTGGGACGATTTATGAGGATGGCTGGGACAGTGAAATGTCACACATGCACAACTGGATGCATAGACGCAGACACATCTTTGGATGATAGAAGGGACAAATTGCTAGGTACGTGTACCCTGTGTGACATGACAATCTCTGCGTAGCTAGTTGGAAATTCGATCGATTAGGAGAAGGAGAAAAACTTAGGTTGTTGCGTCAGTGTAGACGGACAAGGCATGGCAATTAGGCGAGAATCCACAGAGCACACAAAGTCTTGTGCACTGACACCAAGTGAACTTCTTAATGTAATCGACGTTGGGAAGGTAAACCTGACCTGATGATAGCAAAGCAGTTTTTTAAAGTATACTACAAACTGTTTACTAGGATAGTTGGCGAACCAACGGCTTTCTGAAGTAGCGTTGGCTTCCATTGGAAAGAGGCTTCCCATAAGCGGTTCGTCCAATTGCAACCAGTCTGAATGCATATGGATATGGAAGCTTTGTTTATTCAATAAAATTGGTTAATACGACTGATGAACGGCAATCAGATGCAGTTCTAAGTTTGCCTAATGACTTTATTTTTCGCTCTACTTGTCAAGAAATACAGTATGCCCACTGAAAACGATGTTTTCATCAAAATAGTCACCGATGCCACTTGTACAGTGTTGTCGAGTTGATTTCATTGTGGATACAAATTGATAGAGGCTTCAGGTGTTTCTTTGTGAGCAAATTTATTTAATGCATATTCTCAGAGAATCACTGGATGAGACCAGTGAACATGAGACTAGTATCCACTTCCACGAGGTAGGATTTGGTGCTCCCCAGAAAATGTCAACAGCGGAACTCGAAGGATTTCGGGACGAGATATTATATGCTCACGCTGAAGCAGAACATCAGTGGGCTATTTGTGATGCCCCTGACATGTTCGAGCTAATTTAAGGTCCGAAGGTAGGTTGATATCTAACGCGATTTATTTGCTCCTCACTCTGCTTTCCACAGTTTCACAAGTCATCCTAACAGACGGTGCACTCTCAAAGGATGGCTTACTTCATTCTGACAATCCAAGCCATACAGGGGCTTCACTGTGATGCAAACCCTAAGTTATGTGTTAATCCAACACCTAGTTTTTTTGCAGTTGCATAAGTCCTTAGTGTTGACTCAACCCTTTGGCCTCTTCATAGCTTCCTTTCGTTTGGAAGGAGCAGATGTTGTCGGGAATTCTGGTCATTCATCATAGTGCCTATGAATAGACGCATTTGATCAGTCACTGTGGAAAGGTTTGCATGGGGTATTTATTCAGACCACCAGAACAGGCGAATCAGCTGACGTAGTCGTACGCACATCTAGGCCAAGTCTCTCTGAGTGGATTATCCCCTAACTGTAAAAGAGGAGTGTGTAGAACTCAAGCATGTTCTGTTGGGTTTTACTTCCACACATCAAATAGTGAGTTTTTGATCAATAAACTAGGGACAGAACTAAACCATATGTCCTTTGTTTCTTTACAAAATGGTGTAACGTTTTCTTCAAGGTATGCATTACGAAATGCCGGGCAACAGGAAACAGGAATGGAATATGGAAGCAAACAATCATAAGTGTAACCTAAATTGACAATGAATCGCATGGCTCGGCAAATCTAGCAGAACCATATGGTGTTCACTTATGAATGACTTTATATAGTTTTAAGTCAGTCAGTCAGCCCTTAGCGAAAAGTGTCAGATTGAAACCCCTTCTAAGGAGGCAGGAACCGTAGTCGGGAGATGTTATGTGTTGAGATTTTTTTTCAAATTCCTCCATATGTTTGTCAGGAAGTTAGCCTATAGTGTAAATAGCATAGAAAACCTACCTAAGTTTTATCTCAATACAAAGCTCAGCTCCCTTTCTTTGCTATTCCGGATAGATCTACATTCTTCGTTTTCTAGCGTGAATCGTTCCGTTCTTGTGAAGAATTGCTGATGCTTTTACTGCTCCAAAGAACCAAACTGGATTTGTGTTTCCACATTTGACTGATATCATAGAATAGCTTAGATCCGTCTGTTGCTGATTTACAGAGCTCATTAGTCCCTAACAAGCCCAAAACAGGCAGCGTTCGGACGCCCAGGTACCCGGTCTCTCTGGACTAATACTGCCGCTAATCATACTAATAATTACTGGATTAAGAATCTTCTGGTCATTTCCTACCAGGATATACGATGTGCACACCAAATATCAATCAATGTGTAGGCTTGTCAAACCGAGGTTCATATTTTCTCAGAGTACTGATCAGCGCTCTTAGCAATAAAGGTTTCGTGTTTACAAGATAGCAATCTTTGCTCGACTTCGTTTTGAGTAGACCTTTATGGAGCACTTCAGTGCTGTGCTACTGATGACCTTACAGTGCTCACTGGTGGCAGGAAACTGGTGGTGGTAGTGGGGAACGGAGGAGTTGGCAGACCCATACCAACTGACCATGAATTTGATCCACAGTGCTCAAACTTTTTCAAAGCCTTTTACGTGTTACAGCCGTTTCTGGCGTCAAACAACTTCTTTACCCCTTCCAGTGGTGATTACTATAATATAACCTTTGATACCATTGTTGTCCTTCTACAGGCCCGTTCCTTCCGCTGCAGCATAGACAGAGAAGAACATAATATATCGGCATTTCTGTGGAAGGACTTCAGCTGAGCAACCGAAGCAAAAGTTTGGATAGCCATTATAGGTCTGGAATCAGGTCAACCTGCCTCTTGTTAAAGATATAAAGTGGTCTCGTTCAACAGAAATGCTTCAAGGAAGTAAACTGATTTTCCCACAAACTTCACATCCCCTACTTTTTTGGCTCCCCTGTCTTTGTGACGAACTATATATATATATATAGTTCGTCACAAAGACAGGGGAGCCAAAAAAGTAGGGGATGTGAAGTTTGTGGGAAAATCAGTTTACTTCCTTGAAGCATTTCTGTTGAACGAGACCACTTTATATCTTTAACAAGAGGCAGGTTGACCTGATTCCAGACCTATAATGGCTATCCAAACTTTTGCTTCGGTTGCTCAGCTGAAGTCCTTCCACAGAAATGCCGATATATTATGTTCTTCTCTGTCTATGCTGCAGCGGAAGGAACGGGCCTGTAGAAGGACAACAATGGTAGCCACAACACAACTAACCAAACAATATCGCCTGCATTTTTCATTTACGTTGTTCTAGTGATCGTGTTCAAACGAGGTCACTAATGAACAAAGCTTCACTGCTCAGCTCAGCTTTCAATTGTGGCTGTGGTAGAAAAAGTTTCCGGTGAATTTCTTTGAAACCTATGCTTGTATGCACACCCGAACTAAGAGTACTGCTAACTGCAACTGATTGTTACTGATTTCATCTGCAGACTGCAGCCGTCCAGTAACACAGTTGCTCGTTCCTTACCTTTCCTGAAGTACTTTTTTGTTCGTGTCACGTGCATCTGAACTTTCCATTTTCGAGAGTTGTTTTCACTAACTATTCCCTGCTTATACAACAGTCCCACTGGATTTTGATGGAAGCTATCAAGTTGTCTGAAACTTGCATTTTGCTCATGTCGTTCTTAACTGAGACCCCTGACTGAATTAAACTTCATCTGCCTGAGTGATCTTCATCCGATTGGCCGATGGAACAAACAGCCTATCTTTTACTGAAAGTTCTCGAACAAGTCTACAGGTGTGGCACGTGTTCATCCGCGAGGTAACCAAATACTTAAATCTTTTTCATAACGTGCAATTCACCAAAACCGGAGCCGGTTTCATTCCGACTCATTTACAGATATGCTGTGTGCACGAAATTCACACGGGGTGTAGTCATCCTGAAGCGGTTGAACGATAGAGCCGGTTGCTATACCCAGTAAACCCACCTCCGAATGAGATTATCCTAAGTAGGACACTGTGAATCGCACTGCGAGTCATCCAACAGACATCCATCACTATCAACACTCACGACAATACACCAGTAATACCTGCTGGTAATGCCTACTGATTAACTGTCACGACTCGAATTTTGTAGCCTGTAGCAACCAGACAGAGATTTCGCAATCTCAACAACTGTACTTTGACCTTGTATTCGAGTTTCAGAGATGCAAGTGGTGTCAGCTGACCAAGTATTTGAAGTACACAGGAGAGCAGTTTGTCGGCCGGGCTGCCTAAAAGTTCTCGCATTAAAGACTGCAATAAAAACGGGAGTGGGGTTGTACCGGAATATTGGTGAAAGAAAGAAGGCCTTCACCGCGGGGTTGTTTGTTAGAGAAACACCAAATGAACAGTTACAGACTATTGGACAGGCCAGCAGAACTCTCCTATGGATCTTGTTTACAAAACTGAATATTCATCTTCTCCATGAACGCGTCTTTCTGAACTTTCCTGGATATTCGTTGACTGTTACTCAAATGCAAGCAAGTGCTAAAAAGCGACCACAAAAATCCCATAATGGATCTCACTTTTCAAGAGAAATGAGGCGGACTTACGAGAAGAGACTACTCACATGCCTCACCAGTAGTATCCACCGTGACTCACTCATCATTCACTGATGATGTCATCTCGATTGGTGACGAAATGGCTAGAAGCCAATTACCAAGGCCGGCAAACATCAGCGGTCGTCTGATTGCCACCAAAGAGTAGGGTATGATTAGCGGACGCGGAGAGGTAAGTATAAAATCTGGTGTGCACTGTATCAGTTCCGTAGGTGCCTGATTGAAATGCCTACAGCTGGGATCCAAATAAGAGTGATTGTCAAATGGGAACTGACACAGTTGAGATAACAAGGAAAAATATGACAGAGGTCAACAGTTGCATGTTTTAGTTTATCCACCCTGCTGCATGCAGTGAATAAGCCAATCATACTGATACCGCAACCAATGTGACAGAACGTGCTTTATCTGTAAAGTTCATGGTTGTGGGTGGGCCGAGCTAATGCTAGGTTTCTAAACCTAGATAGGAGGGCAATAAGAGCCCTAAATCGAAGCTTTCCGCTCAAAATCCCAATCACATAGATTGAGACCACCTGAGTAGCTCAGATTCTGCGGAACGAATTGCCGCACTTGTTCCAACCCTCAACCTGCAGGGCCAGCAGACTGTCTGTCAGATCCTTACACACTACAATCCTGATTGGCGAGACTGGATTCTGTACGAGCATTCCTCAGCACAGCTCACTGGGTTTCTCAGGTACAGAGGCCGTCCCATCGCGATAAATTCCAGTCTACTGACAACAACCCCCCTCTCATAAGATGGCAAGGTTAAGGGTTTCTGCAGTAAAATAGTACAACCCTGCGAAAGTAGCAAGTAAATAGATGCTCAGAACGTGGGAAAAGATAGAAAACGGCTTCAGTGCATGATATGTCTATTTTCAGAAAGAACTAAGGTCAATGGTTTCTACTATAGGTAATTCACATGAAACTCTTCGCTAGTAGAAGGATGCGCACTGCGTGGGTGAGTGGTCGCTGTCCGGACTGGTATCTACTAGTAGCCTGGCATCTATTAGTCGTAAAATACCTTCGGGTAAGAGTACTCTTTGGGAGGATGGCCTCAATAGGAGAACCTACAAGAAAACGACCATCCATGTATGCCAAAAGAATACGGCCATGTGAAATTTAGGGAACGGTGGTTGAAGCCAACTTTCACCAAACTTTTCGTGTCGGAGTTCTTAGAATTTTCATAAAATACACATCTAGATATAAGGTAAAATGCGCTAGTTGAAGGGACCAACGTGCATTGATGATATCAATGACAAATTTAATCTACCTGTGGCTTCCCGATTCCAAGCATTGGACATTTGAGACTTTGGGCAGAGAAGTTTTACCATACATGTGTCATGCAACAGTCTTCTTTTCTATGTATGCTGCCGTATGACCTACTTTGCGGCCTCCTTTGTCGGGTTGCTAAACTAACCAGAAACCAGCATTTTCCACACGTCCCTGCTAACAGGGATTTTTAGCATCACAATGTCATTTGCAGGAGACAGGTAGAAAGCGACTGGACGTTACTGGAACTTGTAATCTTTGGTTGAATTCATTCAGCCCAAATGCTACCGTCTAACCGCCGTAATGCTGTTAATTCCCGTCAAGACTTTATAAGGTTGCTGAAAATCCGTCGACAGTCCACGACCGGTTTCGCCCTTTTTGGGGCTCATCAGGTAGGCGCAGTCCCCCGGTTTCCGTCGACTTTATGTTCTACCTGAAACCAAATTGCACGAAGTTAGCGAATATACACTCATTTGCAAACTAATTTGGTTTTTCGAATTAGTTTGCAAATGAGTGCATACTCGCTAATCCCGTCAGCATTGTCCATCACATGGTGACCGATTTGGCCCACCATGAAGCTGAATGTATTGTCAACGAATGCTACCGCGAAATGACCTAGAAAAGGACGAACGAAAAAAGATTCCAACCAACGCAATTGTTCTGAAAGTTGTGTCAAAAATCTAACTTCAAAGCTGAGGAGCACGGTTAATTCTTAAAGGATTTCAGGGAGAACACGCAGAAACAGATAAAGTTTGATTTGACATTGAAAACCCTCCATCATCATCATCACCGTCATCCTTGTCACCGTAGACCGTAAGATGAGCTGGGACACCAGTTCATTACAGCCGTATAACCGGCACTTTGCAAACAGGCCTTGGGTTGAAAAAAGAGCATAAACAGATCTGCTGCTATTCATCGCAATAACCCTGAGGTAATCTGGACAGAGAATAGATCGATAAGGTTCCCGTCAACAATGATTCGGACTTGGAGATATTGAGAACTTCCCCGTGTTCACCTCGTCATTTGATGGATGACAAGTTCAAAAAGATTTGAGAGGCTGTATATCCTTGAAGGACATCACTTTTAGTGTAAAAGCCTTGGGATAAATCCCAGAACCCTCTCAAACACTTGATCAATATGAGTACAAAGAGCAAATTGTATATCGGGACGTCTATGATCAAGTTGATCAAGTATGGCCTGAAGCAGTGACCGGTCGTTAAAAACATCACAAGCGTGTCACATACTCAAATTAAACTTTTACTAAAGTTATCAGCATGATAACCTCACCGGTTCAGATTCTGCCGGGGAGAAATCTGCTATTCTATCCAGTGGTCTATGTTCCTCCTTCAGCTGTAGGAACGGGAAGTATCAGTAACGCTAGCTTCTTGTGCTCGATTACCTGCCATGTTGATTTCCGCTGCTCGCACTCATGGACTGTGACGCGTAGAATACGATTAATTTGCCGGAAATATGTTCAGATTTCCATTTAGTTTTCCAGTGCTGGTCATGGGAACAAAAACCAAAGATGAGTCTATTGTAAAGGGTTACCGGTGGAGGAAATCGCATATAGGTATGATGATTTCCTCTTTTCAAACTCCCGTTAAATTAGCTAGTTTCTTGTTGTTTTATCCCTTTTTTGTTCCGCACCGCAATTCCGCCGTATCCAACCGACTGATGTTCCCTACAGACACGTCAGCAACATCTATGTTCGTTTGAAACGTGCGCAGACCAGCGCGATTTACGATTGCATATGCTGGACTAAAAATTTATGATACATCCAATCGGGAAGTGAAAGGTGGACAAAGTGGTGTTGTTGCCCGAATCTGCCGACTGTCAACAATGCGACTTTTGCCCGTCTTTGGTTGAATATTCCGTGTACGGCTGTGCGCGTGGTTTATCCCCATCCCTCTTCCCGTGTCCGTCTTTGTAAGATATAAACTGTGCAAACTCGTTCAGCTGAATTCCCGTGCGAATTGAAAATTTTGCAAACGATGCTTAGACATTGCAGTGGAGTTCAAGTCATTTCAAGATATACATTGATCATCCACAGTTTCTCCTACCCCACAAATTCATTTTTAAACATTTTCCACCCGGATCTCCCAAGATCAGTCATACTGTTCGGTTATACCGGCGTTGGTACTTGAAACTTCATTAGTGTGAAACTTACAACTTACCTAACTTATAAAAGTGAGAGTTTTTTTACATGTGAACCTGTCCTTTGTTTGTCATGCTGTAGACGGAAAAGGTTAGTCATTAGGTCCTAGTCACAACACTGAATCGTAAAATTATTTGTGATTGATTCATTCAAAGTCATACACATCGCGACTTACCGGCCGCCAACTGAAATCCTCACTTTACTGGATATCGTAGTTTAATCCCTTAGCCTCTGTCTTGGAAGATTCAAACGACCTCCAGTTGCTTTCCTTCCGTTCATCAGAATGGCAGAGCTTCGGAATAATACTTGTTGGTTTTGAAAAGAGCAAGCCGTGTCTCACACAATCCATAGAGTAGATAACTAGCCAAGAACTTATACGTAAAAGTGTACTTGGGAGTTTTGTGGAACCGAATGAACTTTCTGTCTACCAGTGTCGCTTAAGACAGATTAGATGATCAAAATAATACTGAATACAGGTTCAGCTTTTGGGACAACACACACGTGTGAAATTCCACTGTTTTTTTAGGTGGCAGCAGACTTTGCAAAATTTGCTATAAACCTTCAAAACATAGAAGTCTAGCTAACATCGCGCAGAATAATAATGGACTATCAGTCTAGTTCGTGAGCTGTGATTCAGAGCTACACGAGTTTCAGCTTCTGCAGTTTCCCTTGCACTGTTATTACAGTGCAAATTTAAAGAAGAAAGGAAAGCAGGGTCTCTAAACTTTCGTCAAGCGATGCTGAAATGGCACTCATTTACTGACGGGTTTTTGAGCCCAGTTCACAAACGACTGCGTTGATGTCGGTCAAAGAAGCAGTTTCGTCAAAGTACTATTATTTATTGATTTCGTAATCCTATCAGGATACAACCAATCTGTAGATCGAACAGTGTCACTGAAAGATCAAATTATTTTGGAGATTCATCAACGATTGTCTTGAATTTTCGTTTCGCGTCTTATCTGCAAGTGATGAAAACTCAAAACACCTACTAAACAAACCTAAGTTTCACTGGACACAAGAAATTCGCTGACAAACTTCCTCTCCAAAGTTTGCTTCTTCTCTCGGGAGGGTTTGAAGAAAGCGGTTGTTCCCTTTCGACGTGGGTGGTGAGTAAAATAACGCCAGTCCAACCATCCGTTCCCACCCAGTGTGTATGAAAATGTCAAACATGGGTAAGTTTGCATTTGTATCCAGTGGGGCCAGAATAATGGCACTCAGTTCAGAAAGACCGCCGACTCCATTATCCGTTTTGGGTGATTTCTCTCTCTCTGCGCAGCACGTGAAAAACCAAGCTTGATCTACACACTCGTTGACCAATAGCTCACCAGTCCATTGTGGTAGAGTGACCAGTTCCAAAAACTATAGCGAACGGCGGTCTTGGGCATCTAATCCACTGTAAACCAATACCTTGTTTTTTTTTTACTTTCGCTTGCTTTGTCCTTGTGGAAGGGGGAGTGATCACGTTAGGTTCTTAAATACGATCAGCTCCAGCTGCTACTGCTGCCCTCAGCAAACATATCTGGGGATTGCCTCAGTGATACCTTATTTTTTGGTTCATTTCATCCTAAACTGAACACATAGGTGCTGGATTGAGGCTTCATAGTCGCCCAGACTAGTGCTAACAACGTCCTGGGAAATTAGATAATTGTATTGATTGCAAAAATCCCTGATTTTAGCTGACTTCCTTTCAGAGTGCCAATAATGATCCCAACATTGCTGCACCCATCTGATATGACGTTCTACAGTCTCCCATTTGGTTCGGTATTAGTTTATTGTAGAAGGGTGTCGATGCCCCTTAGTCCTACCCACATTCCCATTCCGCTACGACTCACTCAAAAAGAAACCAGAGTTCTGTTGCCATGCACGAAGTATTGTTCTATCTTCTATCTTCTTCTATCTGGCCAATTCAATGCACACACTACCACCGGCTGTTTGACTGATGACATCATCCATTCCTCATAGGGTGTATTAGTTGATAATCAGAATACCAAAAAACAATAAACCGATTTCTCAGTCTATATAGATGCTGGCCGATAAGCTCATTCTGCACAGTTTAGCAACCAACCAGTTGCTCTTGATTCGTAATCTGATGCATCGGTGTTGGTGTGCGTATGAGGGGTGTGTGACTTTGACGTTGAGCTTAATTATCTCGTGATGGGTAGCAAACTCAAACAGAAAGAAGGAGATGCGTTATCAACATCTGCTCAAATACGTGAGATAGCTGGGGAGTGAGGCAGGTTCCGGAACAGGTTATTACGCGTGGGCACGCGACAGACAACCGAAGCTCAAACGACCTAGTGATTTACGACTGCAGGTCAGGCGCCCGCCAAGCAAGAACGTTTCAGCAAACAGGATTGGAACAGGCTGTCTGACTTGCTAGTGTTTTTTCGTAACACAAATGGTGAGTAAATTTTGGTTGATGTATGAGGTTTTTGACCCGATGGGATAGTTTATTGAAAGCCTGATCTCGGTTTGGACCATGGGGAAAGTCCTAAAGATAAGATACCTAGAAAATTAGGGCGCCGTTTTGTGAAGCATGTTGTATTATCAGGTAGGGCACATTTTTAAACAGCTGCCACGTGCAGACTAGCGGTGGAATGTGGCCCAATGTCCCTCCCTAAAACGGCCCACATCCACCACTGGATCAGCTGAAATTTTGCAACTGAAAGAAGTGAGCTGTTAGGTTTGTTTGTACAGTGTTCATACGTGGCAAGAAACTCTTAGACATCAAAACTAGAATGAATAACCGTAGAGATTTATTGTCCGAGTGGACAGCAGTGGCATCTTCTGGGGGGAGGAGAGACTTGAATTTGACTTCTGATTAGCTTTATAAATAAAGTTTGACGAATCCTGATTTTTAAGTGGGAGAGAGGACACTTTTACGAGAGGCAGCTGCTCTGCTCCAACACGGGAGCTTAGAAGATTGGACGCTTGTCCATTTGTTGTATTACACTTCAGCTTTTGAACCCGAAATTGCCCAGTATAACTTTCGAGAAGTTGCCGTAAAGCATAAGCCAAAGAGACACGAGTACCCAGTGCCTTTTGGACAGGTGATGAGAGAATTTAAGTCCTCAATATCCGCGGAAATCATCTGACATTATCCAACTGAACATGCCGATTGTTTGTGAACAACTCCCTACCTAAAGCCATCACTTTGTCGTGTTGGTTGAGCTTTAATGCTACAATGCCCCTGCAGCCAAAAGTGGCTGGAACTCCGTTCCTAAAAATGCAACCTTACAAGGAAGATAAGCGGGGAGCAGTCAGACGAAGAACAATGAGGCATCTTATTACAGGAAATCGTGTTACGAGGTGGTCCGGAGTTAAAGCCGTACTGTCCTCTACGGTAGGATTGTGAAGGTGGCGATTCCTTCAGGTGACCGGCATGTCCATAACAATGCAGTCAGTGATCCTGCCTTTCACCGAGAAAGGACGGGTTAGAAAACGTTGACCCTAAAATCCATACACTCTGATCACCCAGTAGCTAGACTCGACCTCCTGCGTACTACTCATTACTGTCAAACTGCTTTTAAAACAAGTCTGGTAATAATCACAAGATAACTCCTGTACGAAGTCGCATTAGAAGTAAGGGAATTATACCTTACTTTTTGCGTCCCCGAGCTAGACCAACTGAGTCAGACTACTGGGTAAATAGCTCACGGAAGTGTCCCTCAAGAAAACCTCAAAAAGTGCGGTTCAGACCAAAATCGGAGGTCATACGTAGGGTTGCAGAGCGAAATTTCATATTCTCCCACTACCTTTTGGGTCAAACTTTTGAGTAAAAATGCGGCAACTCAACCTAGCCCTCTTCCTTTACCTTGACAACAATGTAGTTTCATTCGTCCTTTCAGCCATCAGATGAACTGAAACGAAATGAATTTGTGAATAAGTGACCGATGCCTGCTCATTAGCTGAAACATGACAAATCGAACTTGACTGATCTGGCAGTAAAAAGGGATGTTGTTGATGTGGTGGTCGTCCAACTATTAACTTGGGTGACCCGCCGCGATATTAATTTATTAAACTATTTCTAATACAGAGTTTACATGCTTCTCCTTTATCAGACAGTTGATTTATTAAAAGTGAATCAAATAGTTGTTACGATGAGAGGAAGATTTTCACAACATGGGCATTGAAGTTCGAATATACGGTTAACGGGATGGCGTCCTAGTGTAATAATCCGAAAATATATGAGAAAAAAAACATGAAAATCACGGCCCTGTTGTGTGAGCCCTCAATGTACAAGCGAATTCTTGGAAAAATTCGCTCTGGCAAATTTACCATCGTAAAAAACTTTCGTATGAAAAAGAGTCCTCCTGTTAGCAACCAGAAAGCCTTGGGAGTTCCAGTCTCCCGGAAAAGAAAAATCACAAAATGTGACCAGGAGAAGGTCAGTTGAGCAGGTGTGAAAATGTTGTTTTTGTGAGATCTACTTGCCCGTTAGTGATGGTGAGTGTGCTGATTCACCATTCGAAACCGACGTGGCAGCTTTCGTAGACTTTTTGGCCGTTATCTATTAGCATCACCAAATTCGTTGCCTGTTTACATCAAAGCGTCACGCACTAGCAACCACTTTGCCACTGTTATAGTAAGTCAAACTGTATCTGCCATTGCAACTCGATTAAGGTGCCGTCACATCCAGTAGCCTAAAAATGACATATTGCACCAATCTCTTCACTACCAGTTAGGTAATGTATGGTGTCGCCTTGGGCGATCTTCCACTATATATCTCTTTCACCTGTAAAAACCGGATATGCCTTCGTTGCCTTGCTTTGGGCACAGTGCAGATTCCCCCAAGGTCCATGGGTACGTAAAATCAAACAATCTACTTAGTTTCTTTTGAGTAGTCGAGGAACTGTGTGAAACTGTTAACCACGACAATTAGAATAAAAACTTGGCTGAAGAAATAAAAGAATTTGGGCACCCTCTGAAACTTTTTTCTGTAGCAGTGATTGCCGGTTTGAAATGAGGAATTGCCCGCTTTTTTCATTCATTTACCGACTTGGTTAGTTCAACTAATCCTGTGCGCCAACGACGTCTGAGGTAATGATCCAAGGTGATCGTCTTTTCTCAGCGAAAAGGAGCACACATGAATAAGAAGCTCTATTCCTTAAGAGTGGTGAAGAAAAGTGTAACTTTGAATATGGTCGAAATATTCCAGGTGAATTAATAAGCACTGGCCAAGTGATTAGTACTGGCCGACCCAGTCTGACTGATTTATCGGTTATGCGGATTCATGAGTCGATGCAAGTCTAGATTGAACAGAGTACGACCGATTTATCCAGGTAGTCAGAGTGCGTAAAGTTGTAACGAGGCCTGAGAAGTCATGTTCCCAATGAGTTTAGCCGGCCTCACACCTTGTGATAGAGCCATCGATAATTGCCAAAGGACCAAAATTACGAACATCTCTTCTTCTTCGCGCCCACCATTTAGTGTTCTTTATTGGTAAGAATGCGCACACGACTTACGTGCGCAAAATGTTGTTTTCTTTGCTCGACCGGATCATTTACAAATGCTGTCGAGACAGTAAAAAGAAGGTTTGCTATAATTCTTGAAATATGCGCCTACTGATGCAGCTGGTGATGGCACACCAAAATAAAGCACTATGAGAAAAAGAATACGCTAGTTTCCAAGAACACATCATGAGAAGAGTTAGTATTGGGTATGTGTTTCGCTTTTGGAAGACACCGCATGACAGTGGTTTCACTTTGGAGAGACGTTAGGAATGGTCACCTGCTAGTCACTATGAGTCGGTTAAGTGTAGGCTCCGAAGAAATATGGTGCATTTTGCAGAGCAAGCTTTTGCTTCTACTTGGCTTCACGCAGAGCCGAAATTAGAAGGGAAATCGGCAGACACATCGGCACTTGGAACAGTAGCCAGCAAATAAATCAGCGTTGACATCGACAATAAGACTGTGCCTAATAGCTGATGGGTAGTAGGAACCATGAGTCTGGTCAGTTTGGATTCGGCATAAACAGAAAGAGGATCAGTGAGAGCAAAATGTGCCAATTAGGAGGGATGTACGGGTCATTTATAATGGTCACTGTGGCGGCCGAGAACCGAAGTAATAGGTCAACACTTACAGAACAAATGAAACAGTGCACCAAATGATCTAAGGATCAATAGGGTCCGAGGACAGTCAGACTATAAGGGACGAAACAACCGTGCAGTTACAAGTGGGCATGAACCTAACGAACATACAGAACCGACTACAGACAAAGAGTGGTCCACAGGCGTGCATCACACCGTGGACCGTCACAACTCCACTTGCGCTATCCACTGTGTACCGCCACAACTCCCAGTGTCATTGAAATGCCTTAGAGTCACAGGATCAACACGGGATCACGTGTCACAGGCGTGCATCACACCGTGGACCGTCACAACTCCACTTGCGCTATCCACTGTGTACCGCCACAACTCCCAGTGTCATTGAAATGCCTTAGAGTCACAGGATCAACACGGGATCACGTGTAGTGTGTAACGACCTTAGGGTCGTCATAGACAGGAAAACCTTGAATGCGTAATGAGCGGAGTGGCCTTGGTCATATGACTCGTGGTCAACTAGGCAGTGGCTCTCCTTGTCCGATCCCAACTTCTTCTGGCAGAGACAGTCTCCTTTAACGACGACAGACATAAATGGTGGCAAACAAAATTACTTAGAGTCAGTGAGAGACGCGATCATGCATTTAACTCACCGCTCGAAATTTGCATGGGGTGAACTAAAGGAATAGGAAAAAAAGGTGTGCTAAAACGCAAAGATAAGACTACTTGCCGGTAACCTCAGGTAACGTGACGCTCGGACATTTGCACATTCACTATCACCCGTGATTGATCGACGTTCTTTGAGGAAGAATTTTCAAGGAGCGACAGGATTCCTTTCGCATGATCAGAAGCTTTAGATTTTCAATGGCTTCGCCCAATCAGTTCCCACACTTCTTGGCGTAACTTGGAAGTTTTAGCATGAAAATGAAGCAGTTAAATGCAATTCTTTACTGCCACGGATGTATGGAATCCGGAACATAGGTACACGAGGAACACAGGGTGAGCGTTCTTAATAGGCTAGTGTGCTTTTACAACGTGTACTACACAATTTTTGTCCGGCCTGAACTTCGATAAAAAGTCCGTAAAAACCTGGTATTCAATTCTGTGTAATGCACAGTTTCAAGCCAACACCTGATGTTGAAACGAAGAGCAGTTTCCGAATGAACACTAAAACGATTTTGTCTCACAAAGAAAGTACAATTCATTCCTACATCAATCCAAAACGGTCTGGTTCAACAT
>NW_008751657.1:5208004-5292050 GCF_000715545.1 Opisthorchis viverrini | reverse complement strand
GTATGCGAAACCAGTCTGTGTTGAAATGGTATGAAGCACTGCACAGCTGTTTCATTCTCATTGAGAATCATCTGCAGTGAGCCTCTCACGAAACTCCAGAGGGTTTCGAAATGGTGACCTTTCGGCAGTTAGTCTGAACACCTAACCCGTCGGTCGCGAGCAGCTGATCTGAAGTTTGATTAACTTGACATCATACAGGACGTAGCGCTAGTCATTCTCTAATAACGGAATCCATACCACATTGTCACGTACTGAAATTACCGAATTTGATTTCTTCATCATTCGATAAGTATGCCATAGGAGGGATAAATGAACAAGACGAGTGAAACTCCCTTCTGAGCGGTCATCACTCAAGGTACCAGTCAACACGTAGCCAGGTGATGTGGTTTCCGTGTTTGAAGTTGTGTCCTGTCTAAGTGAGAGCTAATCACACTACTGTTCTCTCGTGGCCGAACGGTTAGGTACTCAAACCAGCAGCCGGATGGTCACTATTTTGAGAACTCTTGGAGTTCCGCGAGATGCGCACTGCTGATGATTCCCAGCGAGAATGAAACAGCTGTACAGTACTTCTTGGCTTCAGTACATACTGAATCCGACTACAGGGTGAAATCTAAATTGAAAATTAGCGAAATTACTCATACTAAGTTCAGTAAATGAATATACATGTATATATGGCTCAACGATGGTAATAGAAGGCATGGCCCGTAAGCTGAATATTGATACCACAAAAATTTTTATTGGTGTATAATGGAACCTCGGTAAAAAACTTCAGCCTTATTAAATCAACATGCTGAGGCCCTTTGTATGAGTTCTTTTAGTATTGAAATATGGACCAAATTTGACGTCTCCACAGAGTAATAAAATCGCATAGGACCTAAAAGAAATTCAGCAGTCTAATCGGTTTAATGAAATTCGGACGAAAACTGGTTGATAAAAGCCGTGTATTGCTTTTATATCTGTCTACTAACACTCTGCAAGTAGCGGGGAAATAAAACAAATAAATCTGACCATTGGATAGGACCCGAATATCTGAAGGCAGCATGAGCGAATAATTAATTCCAAAACATTAATCAACGGTATCTTAGCGACTGATGACTCGGTCTTCGATCTAATGGACACCATAAAACTGTCATGAACACTGCTCTGTTGAAGTTTGAGTGGTCCAGAGTGCATACATTTCTCGAACTCCAAACTTCCAGGACACATACGTTGTCCGAATTTCTAACCAGTAAAGGTTGTAGGCTTGATAAGCTCTTATATGATTTCGGATCAATATACGCAGCATTTATTCTGTAGTGAATGAAGTAAATGTTACAGCTTCAGGGAACAGGATTAGTTATTTCAAATGTCCCCGGATTTTAAGCTAATTCAAGGGCGATCTGGAAACTACTTTCACCCAAGTGGAAGCTGAAAAGTGGCAAGGACCATGTCATCACCTCATACTTTTTAAAGTGAACTACTCTGTAGTTGAAGGTGTATCGCTAATCTGAAATTTTTTCATAAAAAATAGTGCATTTTTCCTCTGTGCTTCTGTATTATCTGAAACGCAGCTTTTACCTTAATCCATGAAACAAAAAGCGCTCAGGTTGTCAAGGCGAAACCAGAAGCCATGTTTATGCTGGTCCTCTTAGTCCAAAAACTGCATATGCCACTCAGCTACCATACGTATCCTTCGGATCAAAGCAGACTTTGGAAATTTCAATAACTGAACCATATTGAACGTGTTTTTTAATGCGAACTAACTGGACGTCGAATGAATCCGTTTCTTCGTAGCTTAGTGAGTGGTTTCTGGTAAGTAGCGGACAGCGCCACTAGAGATATGCCAATAAAACAATATGTTTGATTGATTTTCTTTGGGGGGATAGACTCTGCTCCCAACAGAAGCAAACATGCTGTTATTTACGCTAACGTACACACTGTAGTCACGTTTCCCGTACCCAGCCCACCAGCTCAGAAAGAACACAGATAATGGCGTGCTCCGAACGTCTATTGAAAGAGGTGCAAGGTGCTTTTGGTAAAAAAAATAAGGAGCTGACGAAACTGCCAGGCAGTCAAACGAATATAGCTAACAAAGTTCACGCGTACAACAGGTAATGCCTTCACTGGGCCGCGCTAGGTTGCCCGGCCTCCTTAAGTGTTTATGTTAGGAGTGTAAACAAAGATTAACTTGAGGGAGTTGCGCAAGATGGTTTGTCCGTTTGGGTCACATTGCAGATAAAAAATCCGTTTGCGTCACTGTGGATGACTGTACTAAAAAGTATCAATTAGCACACCTAACGTAACTTCTGGAAGATATGCACTCACCTGGTGTGGTGTGTGGCTAATGGATGGTTTACATGCCTGGACTGCACGTATGAGCCAACATTTAAAAGGCTTACGTAAGTATCCCGATGGTCCATGGCGAAGGTGACACCCTGTAACCCCAAACTCCTACTGAGTCCCTGACACTGAACCTCTTTCCCTTTGTCGGAAGTCGGCGTCTAGGCATCGCCCCAAAAGTGCATCATATGGACTCAGACTTTTCCCAGATATTTGTGAAGAGTTTTGAGATAGGAAATCAAAAGGGTAGTAATTCTTCAGTTGCTCCTTCTCCCTGTGACTTGACAAATTCTCGTCTAAAATTTGTCGGCAAAACTGTCCGTCTGATAACCTGATTAGGGTTGATTCGACGGACAGCGCACATGAGTAGAATCACTCTGGAAGCAAAAAGGTTGGAAGGCTGCAACTACGAATTGCGTTCCACTGTAGAAGATCAATGTTTCTGGATAGTCAAACCGGAAGAAGACTACGGTGGTACATCTAAACTGGCAATTGATGGATGAAACACTAAACCATTTAGAAAACCCGTCAGTCACGGTCGGATGAATCATACCATATCAAAAGGGCTCTGAAAATCAACACGCGATCTTGGTCATGGGTGACCTGGAGTAGGCCATGGATAAACAGATATTTTAGGTGGATCCATAATCTCAAGGGCTTTGTGAAAAAAGCACTGACTCATTGCTCTATGGGCATGTCAATTTGCCACCAATAAATGCTACTGCGCACAAGTGCTATCCTCCGGTTAATACATCGGTTCCCGGCGTATGACTACCGTAGTACTTCTGCATAAACAGAAACGGATAGAGTCATCACGTGAAAATGTCAGACACGAAACAACCACTGACAGAGAATATCAGAATTGTAGGGGTCTTTGTAAATTGACGGTGGGCTTTTGTGTAGACCAGGATTTGTGTACATACAGGATGGCTTCTGATGACAGGGAATCTGTGGCTGCACCACTTTAAAATCAGATTAATTGGTTGAAACTATACGAACAGTATCTTCAACCAAGGGTCCCGTATCGCTTTCAAAATCAATAAAAACAATTAAAGTATCTTTTTCAGGTGACTTATGTGGACCGATTTATCGGAAGAGGATCAGCCTCGACGGGAACCCCGCTGAACGACAATGAAATCCAAACACACTGTGAAAATGTGGGAAACTGACACCTATCCACCTGTAGATAAAAGCCATAGTCTCTAATGGACCGGAGGACAATATCAAATCTCAAGTACAGTTTACAAACAGTATTCTACGACAAAACCATCTTCTAAGTATGCCGATGAAGTTGGTACGCCTGTACGGTACGCAGATAAGGACGTGTACTGAATATGCGCTGAGCAGAGTTAGGATGCCAAGCAAAAATACAGGACAAAAAGCTAAGTTAAGCTGTGCGCCTTAACCTATCCTCTGTTTTTACGGCAATACGATAGAACACTTTGTATACACCGAGATCTCATGGAACCTCCTTTTGCGCTGAGCAGAGTTAGGATGCCAAGCAAAAATACAGGAGAAAAACCTAAGTTAAGCTGTGCGCCTTAACCTATCCTCTGTTTTTACGGCAATACGATAGAACACTTTGTATACACCGAGATCTCATGAAGAAGAACCTCCTTTGTCGGGCTTATTACTAGAAGGCTGGATTATTATATATCGGTCTAATAAACCACCCACTAATCTTGTTTGGCTTTAGTTTTCATCCGTTTCATACGTGAAATGCCAATTTCCTTCATCAGCTTTGGTGAGTAATGTTTGTTTCACAGTTGGCCGTATGACAAAGCGCTTACGATACAGCACCCTGGATAATAGTTGCCCGGCTCAAGTGCGGCTGTACTGCATAAAGGAAAAGCCGCTAATATCGTACAAAAAGAAAGTTCCATCCTGGTCATAAATCGGATATTACAGGACCGGTCACTCAGACTCTATTGAAGAAGGCCATAATGTGGCCGGTCAGAAAAAGCCGGCCACAACGAATGGAGATAAGTGACATATTTTGACTCCACGACTATCGACGCTTGGAAAGAGAGTTACCATAACTCACAAGGTTGCTAAAAGCTCTTCGACAACCCACGACCGGTTTCGCTCTTCTTGGAGCCCATCAGGTAGGCGCAGTCCCGGAGTTTCCGTCAAACCTTATGATTTCGATAAATACACTTTTTGTAAATCAAATCAATTTGGCTTTCACGGGGGACTCAACTGAATCTCTCGCGTATGATATTCTACAATTTAATGTGTTGTACAAAGGCCGCCTCATGTTTCAGTTGGCACGATATTCGAGATATCGCAATATATTTTCATAAAGGAAAATACTCACATTCAATTGAAAACATCCTAAACGAGCGATTCACTTGAGTCTCCCGTGAAAGTCAAATTGACTTGCAAATGAGTGTATTTGTCAGTCACCATGACCGTTATATTCTTTGCCTGAGGCTTCTTCCGGGAAGAATGAAGTACTTATATCTGGGAGAATTTTTTTAACGAAAGCTTTGTGTCCTCGGTGGGGGGTGGTTGCTTACACAAAGCACGACGATTAAATAAAATCGGGTAAGTCGGATTGTTGGTCGCATTGGAGGGTCACGTTAGGAAATAACGGCATGGTCAGAAGTAACAATCGTCATCACATGTAAGACAATACCCGCCGAAGTTCGACGCCGATTTCTCAGAGCTTTATGACCGGAGGGTGTGACTGTGAACATTCGTTTCCAATTGAACCTCCGCTTACAACAACATGTTGTGGAAGATCAAATCCAATTAGCTCGTCGGATACTACACGGAATGTAGGGAGCAGATTGTACAGGTTGGATCGCTGTTGAAATGGATGGCTTTCGATGAACCTGAAGATAGATTTACTAATTCTTCTACCTCAGACTGAAAACTCTTCAACAGGGCATGACGAGTATCGTCTCTCTTGGAGATCGTCAGGTTGGCACAGCCCTCCCCCCACGAGTTTCCTCCAAACTTACGTTCCAATTGAACACCGAACAGTACGCAAGTGATGGAGTACATTCATTTCCAAACAAATCTGGTGTTAACAGGATATTCGACTGAATCCAAGTCCAGGTGCATCTCCCTTCAAAATTAAAATTGCTGTTCGGATGAGTGTATAAGTCGAATTTCGTACAAGTTGGGTTCAAGTAGAACATGAGGTTGATGGAACTTGGGGACCTGCGTCTACCTGATGAGCCCCAAGAAGGGCGAAACCGGTCGTGGTCTGTCGATGGATTTTCAGCAACCTTATGAGTACTAAATTTCAAAGATATACATGTATCGCGATATCTCGAATATCGTAGTGACTGAAACATGAGGCGGCCTGGTGAAGCACACTCAGTTGCCTGAGAACATCACAAACGAGAGATTCAGCTGGGTTCCAGGCGAAAAACCAAATTAGTTTGCAAATAATCGTATATTCGCTAATAGTATGATGTGTTGAGCAATCAACCTATGGGCCATTTCATTCACCGTGGTTCCACTTTAAGGTTTCGTCACCCTCTTCATACTGAGACCAAAGTTCTGCAAACTACGTGGAGGACAAGCCAACTCTCTTTCCCATCATGTTGTTATGGAACGAATTCCAAGACCAGATCATCTTGTCCCACAGCTGTGGGAAATGGGTGTCTGACATCAGTGGGCATTTCCTCCTAGATAGTTGCAATCATGCTGTGTAGCGGTTGCCATACTTTCTCTGTTTTTATCCTCATTCTTCTGGCGTGGTTTATCTTTCTACATTCAGCCGTATTATTCTTATATTCAGATATGCGTTCTGGCATGACTTGCCATTCCATTTTCTTCAAGGACTACCTTAACTACCGAAATGCAACTAAGTAGATGGCTTTTGCTGGTGAGCAGACACAAACCTCTACGCAGGTCGTAGCACTGCGTTGCAATCCGTCTGGTTAATAAGTTGCAGTGTTGAATAGTCTGAATAGTCTGAAGAGGATAATACGCTGTACTTCCATCTAGTCTTTTTGTGCACTGATATTTATGGGCAGGTTTATGGAGTCGTGCCGGGTCACCATAAGAAACTTTGGAATAGTGACCGCCTCCACCCTCGAACAGAATTTCAGTATCTCAGTAACTTAAAGTAAGGGAAACAGGAAAGCAGAACAGGAAGCAACTCAGGTATTACGATCCCGCAAGATTGCCAGAAAAATCCCATACTTACGCTTCCAGTGAAACACTATTCTTAACACATGTTAATAACGATGCTGATGATGATGGTGAGTTGAATCCACCAAAGAACCTTTGTTTCCAATAGAAACTCAGTCTCCATCTACCGAGGCCAACAATGCGCCATTACTCTTACAGAACACGCTTACTGACGATAAGTCACAGTAAGGAGGAAACAGCTGAATAGACTTCCCGGTTTTTCATTATACCTTGACGTCATTTGAAGGACTGAACGGTGTAGTTTCCCCTCAAATGACTGCATGTTCCTTTGGCTTATGGTCACGGACATGCAGTGCTTAAAGACGAGTTTAATCAGCTTCCTCAAATTTCCAAATAATATTTCACCTCGCGCGTGAAGCTAGTCTAGGCTTTACAGCCTAAAAGTACCGTATAGCTGCCTTATCCTTATTTGGAATCATCAGTAGTGGGCAATTCACGAAACCCAAGAGGGTCTCGGACCTGCGAACTTTCGGCTATGAGTTTGAACACTTAAGAGTGCGATCATAAGCGGATGATAAGTACTGTGATTAACTGGAAGTTTCCCAAATTTAACTGACTACATCATAAGTTTTTTTCCCCCCCCCCCCCGAGGATTTGTTGCTCTTTAATTTCTCCTAAAATCGGTATGTTTTCCACCGACAACAGACCATTCTCATGATTAACAAAACGCAGGCAGCAAAATTCCATTTTTGTAGAAATAATACCATCAGTATTGATAATTTCATCGAGTAAATCATCTGAGCTAATTACTGGAAAGCATCCCGATAGAGTACTCAAATTTACGTCTGTGCTTCCATGTTTTGTTTCTGGTAGAACTAAAACGACATACTCATACATTCGTTCCCTATATTCGGTGCTTATTTCGAATAAATTCGGAATAAACTCTAAATTCTGGCAATCTTTCATTTACTTTGGATAGGGGTCCTTTGGGTATTTCGCCTTCGATGCGAAACTCCACTTTAAAAAAATCTGGACTTGTGCATCATACGCTCTAACAAGTCAAAGGCATGCAAGCTATGTCGGTCACAAAGTGAATTGGAAATTACTGGCCCTTCGAGTAAAGAAATAGATCCACCGAAGCAAGGCTACAGTATGCCGGAATATGGTAACAGACTTATGAGCATGGGGGAAAAAAGCATAAGGTGTTAGTAAAGTTGAGAACCGGATGAACCACAGATGAGTTCGGGATAATCCAATAGCACGTCTCAACCTGGGGTTTGTTTAATTCGACCTCTTTTCCTAGACAAATCTGACTTCCAGCTTTCAAGGTCGACCGTTATCCAAAAAGATATTTCATGAAAATTGGCTGAAAAAATTGTGGAGAAAATGGATGCAACATTTATTTTTGAAAGGTTTCGATCTTCTTCACTACGATAAAGTGTCATGTTTCCGGTGCTATTCAGTCCTTTATCAATGGCCGAACTTCCTGGATATTTCCGTGCAATGCCTATTAGTGAAATGAATTTTATTGATTAGAGTTTGGTGATGGGGTCTCACATCTCAGCCCGTACAACAGAAGCTTTTTAGTAAAGTCCGTCATGCCAAAACAAATCACCTCTTCAGCTTGTCTTTCTTAATCAGCGTTTCTTAGCGCCACATATGCTCCTCTTGGCGAAACTCGGGGGGAGGTGGGATTTGCTGCGCCCAGGACAAGGTTAGACTGATAAAAAGCTGTATGTACTGCTGAGGATTGTTAAGTGTAATCCCACGAAGAGCAAGAGCCACCGAGTGATGGGCTCTTTTGCTCCTCTTGGGTTGGATTCACTTTACGTGAAAGGAACAGGATTCAACATCGTTGTACCAGGTTAGAGGAAGTCGCATGATCATATTGTGAGAGAACACAGAAGGGCTTCTCTCAGTAAAATATAAAACAGCCTTCGTAGGGTTTGTCTCTCGGTAAAAGCATGGTGTAACTCATACAGAATATCTAAGATTCCACAAGAGTATCCGTTAGCTGTTCAGTTCAAATCGCTCTAGCCACTCAGTGAACAAAACATCATCTGTCAACCTCATTTGAGGCCTACTAATTGTTTTGATCTCACGCTCAACCAATTCCCGGTACAGGCGACACCCTAAAATATAACGGTCAATTTTGACTAGTGATCACAACTAAAAAATTTCCAAAATTGTTATCTCGGCTTAAGACAGAACCCGAGATAGTTTCAGGTCCCCGGTACCACTATTTCTCAATACCAACTCACTACTATGGAAACTGTGCCATAAGTTAAGTTTAGAGATACAACGGCACAAAAAGGGAGCATTTGAAATCTACCTGGAATGACTAGTTAGAAGACTCCTTACCTTTATTCTGTTTTTGAATAAGATAGCAGAAGTTATGTGACTGTGGGTTATCTGGGATTTAATGGTAAGATATTCAGCACCTAACGACGAATCAGAACAGTTGCAGCAGTAAACAGCGCTCACCTGGGTAAAGCAGTTGGGAGCGGTACTAGGTATACTCAACCATGGTCCATCAGAGCAAGAATATTCTCATTCGAATCCCTCGCCAATGAAAGCTTTGTGAGAGACAGACTATGGCGTGACTGCACAGAATTAAAGTGCATGCAATCAGACGGGCTACCGCACGACCCTAGTGTCATCCGGTTGGAGCTCGAGTGATTCTCATTGCACGTGATGGGAAACCCCAGAGAATGCGACACGCGATTGGGCAAATAAGGAGTATACTTTCAAGCTAATGCTTCTCAGTCGTGTGATAGTTTTGTAAGGTTTGTAACGGGCTAATGATGTTGATGGTGGCCCACTAAGTGAAGTACTTCACTGTGGTTTGAAGTTGAAAACACCCTGTTATTGGTTGTTCTCCACGAAGAATGCGGAAGTTTTTGCAATGGGTTTGTGGATTTTCTTTTACTTTTTCCATTGCGGTATTGCAGGTAGACAGCGGTATTTGCTGCTAACATATTGGTCCAATGTTTTTTTCTTTTCAAAGACACTAAAACACAATTTCTGTGGGGATATCTTACAACAATCATTACTACCACCCTGATCTAGGAACCTAAAAAATCAGGCTGAGGAGGAACTCACGCCAGGCGCCGTTCGTTGTAACGTGAAGGAAGCTCAATCTTGAGTAGCATCGAGTGCTTTGGCAGCCAGTCGTCTACAATTAGAAACCATCCGTTGAGACATGTGCACGTATCTTGATTTGGCTTAAATCATAGGCTTGAGAACGTCTCTTCCGGTTTAAAAACGATCAAGGTAGACCAAATCTCTTCGAAATTGGGAACAGCGTCGAAAACTGGCGCATTTATTGTTTGCCGTCCACCCCCCTGGGTGACCGTCTAGCTCCGAGGACTTTTGTTTTGTGAATATTTTTGCTGTTAGCTTCTCAATATTTGTGTTGAGTCAGCATGGCCTTCGCACACTGAAAGACAAAGTTCAGTTTTCACGTAACAAGCATGCAGATGGTCGCCGTTCTGTTAGCATGCTAAGAATCATTCACATACGTCTTCGCTTGGTACATCAGTCCGTTTTTTATTGTGTATAAAGACCTGGATGCCCTAAGCTGTTGTTCGTCACGAAGAAACGAGGAACAATATGATCGAAGAAGGAATATCCTGTCTGTATTCGACAAATGCACACGCTCGCAGACGATTTTACTTTTAACGGAAGAGTCGAATTCCCTCTTGTTTATGCTACTGTCTAACTGAATGTGTTGCACAAAAGCCCCCCTTTCTTTCAAGATATCACGGTGTACTTTTATGGAAAAAAAACAACTCATAACGTTGCTGAATCCTTATTGCAACACATCTGCTTCTTAGCTGTAATGGCTATCTGTCGTAATATTTTTATGTGTACACTTTTTATCATTACCTGACTACCTGCTCCATAATCACAAATTACTTGCTGTACCATTCTCAAGGGGGTCTTCTCGAAGAGCTGACCAGTACTCCCTAGCAACACTGTTGGTATCAGTCACTTTATCATGTTTCTTTCCCATTTGCTGATCGTTAAAAGTCATCATGATGTTATATTAATATGTACCGTTTAATACGATGATACAATGTTTTATTATCACGATGCGATAATATGGTTAGCTATGCATCTGTCCAAATAGGATCCCTTAACCGAAAGCAGCATCAGACGGATCATGGAAAGAGTAGCCTAGCTGATGCACTACACTTGAGACTGGTGTCAACAGCTCATTCCCAAAATATGCATCTTATCTCCGTCGGTAGCATAGTTCACATCATTCCTTCCTGCATTGGGGTAAGTCCCTCAATAAGGCATTTTTGGTTAAGAGGCGTAACGCAATCAGGCACACTTGATTTGCCGCAAGCACACCATCAGCCACAATTTCGGGATGCACGTCGTTACTGGAAACAGACAACTGGTGTGGACTTCGGAAACCAAAAACCCTCCTAAAACCGACTGCAGCTCAACGATGCGGGCACTACTCGTGTGGGTTGATCAGTACAAACTGCTAATGAGCTAAGCCATTGGTCAAAGTGATGAAGGTGGACCGCCGAACGAGTACCAATCACACTTAAACCAGCTCAACTTAAGGCAGGCCTTTCGAATAAAAACTATTCACCGGGGACAGCCTAATCAGTCTAGGTCTGGGGGTAGTCCCTCTTGGGAGGACTAATTTGCCTCAAAAGTGTGTCAAGTAACCATATGAATTCCGTGTGTTCATGGGAGTGAACTATTGTGGATGTTGCTAACAGTAATCTACGGTTCTGCGTTTCTGTTAATCAACTCGGAAAACGGCATTTTTTCACTATTCCGTTTCGGGTAACTTAATGTATCGGATCAATCTCTTGGACTCTATTTTGCTTGAAGCACTTGTGAGTGAGGCGATTGTCGTAGTGGTACTTCGAGTGCACAGCCCACTATTGAAAAAGTAAATTCTTCGATGGAGGAGTTCTTAAATCTACAAAATTGACTACAAATATGTGATGAACCGGACTCCACTTATCACAGGACTATTTGCTACCCATTTAAAGTAAAACCTAACTGTCGACTGAGAAGAACCGGAAGCGGGGGGTTATTTGTCGGTCGTATTGCTTCCGAGTTGGGCGTCCAGCCTAATGAAGCCGAAGCAACCCTTCCGAAGAGCTCGTACAGTAGTCACATTCACAGAAATCCTACGCTTTTATCTGGCAAATAGCAGTGTTGGCGTGCTGCCGGACTTATTGGAGGAATTTGGCCGAGCTAATAGGACTTGAAAGTCTCCAAATTCTCCAACTTTAAAGGCACAATCTCATGCATCTGAAAACATGCGTTTTCTCTAATGGATCATCAACAAACTACCAGTCGTTATTAATTGGATGAAGATACAATGGGAGACATCCAGTAGTCGATGATGTGTTAATCATTCCTGTAAATGGCGTCTATTAAGGGTATTCGCTTCACACATCCACTGTCCGACGACACGTCAATTGTGTGTTGTTTATTTACCTGTCTATGGCCCAGCCACGAAAACCAATTACGTTTTCTAATGTACATCATCAGCTAGATTCAACGAACTCGTGCTTCATGAGCGTAATTGCATGAAAGTTCTTCACGTGCTCAACATGGATTCCTCTAAAATCGATTAACATTGGTCAGCCGACCAGCGACAATCAAGTACCTGCGTACGCTTCGAGCTAATTCAACAGTGACAAAATTAGCACCCACAGCGGTTTAAAAACAAAACATTTTCACAGACAGCTAGAGATTATGCAGGAAACTCAATGATATACATTTTTGTAATTTCTACAGGGCAAAGTCAAACCCCTAACCTACACTGAACCAAACTGTATTGGGACCGGTCAGATCAGGATCAATGGCTAAGGAGCATCGGCTAATCTTTAACTGATGTGTCCTGAGAACAATGGAACCAGTGGCTAACAGCGTGTCCGGTACTACAACCTGACAGTAGCTGATTATGTGAAGACATGCAAACCTGTGTCATCGGATGTACTTTGAATTCACCCAGTGGCCTACAGGTGACTCTGATGGTTTCCAGAAGCCATCCTGGTAGACACTCTGTTCATCTGTACACTTAAAACAAACTGATTTATACACTTTTTTGTCATACAGTGCTTTCCGATCTGCTAAAGAGTTCTGAGTTGATATGTGTGGACGGTGGACGATTGTGAAACTTGGTGACACTTATATAGACGTAATGCATTACTCATAAGATTACTGAAAACTCTTCGGTAGCCCATGGCCGGTTCCCTCCTTCTTGAGGCTCGTCAGGTGGGCATATCTTCGGGGTTCCGTCAACCCTGAGTGGCACAGCCCACTCAGTTGCTTAACATTATAAACGGGAGATTCAGGTGGGTTCCAGGTGATAACCTGCTAAACACAAAATAGTCGACGTGAAAGGATTATCCAATTTAAATTCGAATAAGTTCCTGGCCTGCCATAGTCTTCAGTCAAGTGTGCAAGTCAAAGTGCGACTCCAAGTACTATTTAAAGGACGAAGATGATGATATTGCAGTATTTTTCCTTCGTATCAATATTGAAGTTTGATATGTCTAACCCATAGCACGGATTACATATGAAACCTGATTTTCGGGAACAAATTACCTTGGTCGATCGACCACCGTTACTTATTAACCCCGGTTGAATGACGTAAATAACTCACTTTTTATTGTACACCTTACTGCCTAAACTGCTCTTGTGCATGAACTGTGTATACTACTTATAACTACCTGGCAGCCCAGACTTTATCGAAAACAAGTGTTTGCAACAATATGGGGAAGTTTATAAATGTCCGATCAGTGATAAATTATCATGCACTTCCAAAGATAATATTCATGTGGTCGGCAGAGTGGCAAAAAGTTGTCTGGTGGAAAAAACGACAAGAACGAGGATTCCCAAAGGCTCACTCAGCGAACAAGCCAACGACCACCATTCCCAAATTCTCTCTCAAAGGTCAATGACCTTCTAACTACTCTAAAGGTCAGTGTTTGTTAGCTTGGACGGAAGTATTTGTTTCCCTGCATTGATGAGTCTATTCGAAATTAGGGACCTGTCAACACTACTCGCTAGAATGCGATGAATTACAAAATTAGTGAAGGTGAGGGATGAAGATATCGTGGCAGTCAAAATGAATGTTCATGCTTAACGAAATTTTTTTTGGCTAACGAACAACACTGTTTGGTATCGATGGGAGTATCGACTATAAAATGACGAAATTTGGTTTATCGATACCTTCCACTGCCGTACACACTCTAGAAACAGCATTCTGTCATGCTTGTGATCTAAAGGAATACGATGTCGTTATCACCGTCAAGGGGGACAAAGCTCGGATTGTTTGAATATAGAACGTTCTGCCCTACTTGCAAAATGTGAGTAGTATATCGAGAAGTACACCCAAACATTGTCTCCCATCCACAAACACCTAAATCCACGCTGAAGAAAAATGTTTCTAACCAACTGAATATTTCCCACTGCATTATATCCGCCAATAAGCAAAAGTATTCTCACAAATCAGCAATTTGTTTCTCATTAATACAATTACCCGAAAACATCTTATCACAGTTAACCAGATGGCCGTTTGTTTGCTTGCTGAACTGGGCAACATGACTGCAAACGCTTCATTACCAATCGAGGTTACATCATCAGTGCGCCATCAGAGAGCACAGTGGAGCATATCGGTGGGTCAATGATTGGTGCAACCTCCATTGGTGGTGAAACGTTTGCGATCAGATTACTCAGCCCAGTAAACATATCTACACTGCATAAATTGCAAGCATTCACATTGATCGCAATCTATCAGGATGGTAAAATGTTCCATTCGCAATAAACTTAGCAAAACTGTGGGAAACAAGTAAGGCTTTCTGCAAAATAAAGTGGCTTACTAGTATTAATCCATTGAACCAAAGTAATAAAGCAATTTCTCTGAAGTTGTTTTGCCACCGGTTATCGATCCAGATTGAAAACCACAGGGAACTGTTTTGCGCGGTGCTTGATCAACACGATTTCTGAATGAGAGATTGTGCAAAGTTTTTGCATCACTTGGTTCTGCCTGGCACAGTATCGTTGGTTTCGGCGTCACCACAGCAACAGTTGACGTCATAAATTTCGTTCAAAAGGGGTCGTTCGATTGTTTGTGAGCTGAGTGGCACCGCGCAACTTAGCTTGACTTGACGGCAGGTTCATTCTTCACTTGTATTCTTGGAGGAGGCGCATAAGCAGCCGATTGTTCCCCAAAATTTCTCAGAAAACCTGCTGCCTGTATGTCTGAGCTGCATACGTCCTCGGCACATTGCTCTAGTCGGTGAAAAGTGCATTCGCTGTTTAGCTCGAGCAAACCACCTGTGTTGTTCAGCAAATTATCTTGACATACGCAATACGGTCAACGCAATACACCGTCAATCTTCGAATAAAACTCACATTGTGTGATGTTTTGCGGCCAAGTACGCAGTAATAGCGCACGCTGGGGCAGATGTACTAAAAGCGGCTTTCTGAAACGTAGAGGTAAGAAGTCACTAGATGGCAGGGTATAAACAGTCGCCCGGAGGTACTATCCGGAGCACTGGCCAAAAATCAGAGAGAAACAGTAACTCAAGGAACATTTGTTGCAACTCCTATCGAACTGCGATTCCCCCAGTGGGCAATGAAATAAGTGATTCCGAAGGTCACAATCTATCAGAAAGACTAATCTATATGGGCCATGGTCTGAGTTAATACTCAAGAAGCCTGTAAACAACAGTTTACCTGGAATTAAAGTGTCCTACCCAAGATAGGCGACACCATGTACCGTACAAATTCGAATCAGCTACGTTGTTCAGTCTTCGCCGCAATTCAGAGATGGCAATTTCTGACACTAGGTCCCCTAAGAATTAAGAAATGTGCACCACCGATCATTTGTCAATTCGGCTAGAACCGTTGGAGAATACTTTTTGGCTTTTCAGACAAAAAAACCTTCCGTGTAGCATCAAATCCGAAATCAAAAACCGCTAACCGGTGAAACGGCTATCCTGCAATGTGAGGGTAGCTGAGTTATTGACTTAACATTTGACTTTCTGCTATTTACTATTTTACTTTCCCCAAGAATTCCATCGGCTCCCCCTCAAGTTTCTGTCGCTCCTTCTGTCCCTGTGGTAATTACACCCCTGAAGGATCTGTTCACACCCCCTGATATCGTTGCACTTCTCAGGTTCGTAGGGAGAGGACAGGACCACTGTTAGGTGCCTGACCTCCATCGCATCTGAACTGAAATCGCCGATTTAAGAACAAATAGTGACGATTAAAAAAACGAATAAAATAGCAGATACAGTAGACGAAATAACAGTTCAACAAAAACAAGGTCGATCCACACACGTAACCAACCTTTTAGACTGAAATAAAGCTATTAATATTATTTAGCGATTTAGATATTCATTTAAATTAATCTGAAACTGTCAGCTATTGTATATGTCCTCAATGATCGTTTAATAACTGGACTCATATCATTCGTACCTGTTCTAATTTGGATGCCAATTTGTTCAAAGATAGCAGCATCGTTTTTATCTACTTCGCTCAGCTCTGGCATACTTGTATGGGCAAACTCATGAGGATTTGCTAGCAGATAACTTCGTACCAACGCAACAAGCCGGGCACACCTCTCTGGTTAATTCATGTGATTTCATTTTTCTCATCTTCGTCTAAGTTCGGTCTTTCATTCCTCCCATTTATACAGACCGGTCTAAAAAAAGTTAGATACACGCGTGCGGCGCTTCCACTCGCTTCCTCTACATCGACGGTTGTTGGTACAGGGTGATTCTCTGCTGCTTGCGGTGTGAACGCCTTGTAACTGAAAGAGGGCGACCTGGTATAGCTCATGCTTCCAAACTTCATTCGAGGAATGGTTACTTGTGAACAGTGATGTAATTGTTTCTAGTGTTCCTCGTGGGTCGCTACTTGCAAGTGACAGTTAGCTGACTTCGATGTGTGCAATTAGGCCAGGTTTCGAAATTTACTTATTTACTGGCTCATCAGCTTTCTATGCGATAGCGCTGTCTACCCAAATCGGGTTTAAAATCAGCCACGTCAACAGTTTTATGGCTTGCGCGCGTGCGCACATGCCTACTTACCAACAGACACACATCGGTTAAAACAACGCTGGGACACGCAGAGGGACGTGTGGTAGCATACCGGAATGCGAAAGCGCCCTTTTCACTAGTCTTCTACCCTGTCAATCAATGTGGCGGTCGGATCGATTCATGACAGGGCCATAAAATCATCACCGCTAATTTCAGGGAATGCCAGATGGCAATCTGTCCACTATTGGCTATTCAAACCGTTGTAATTTGTGAACACATCTTTCTCGCAGCTACTGCAGATAGGGTTATGTTTGCATAAGGTTTGGTACACTCCTTTTTTGGAGGGGGGTGGTTGCCTCCTTTCTTTATATCTTTTCTATCCATTATTCTGTGTCTGCGCACATTTCACCACAAGTCAGTGTTTCCAGGAATTCTACAAATCTTACGCCTGTGCAGCACAAATTTCCAATTTTACCTTCCAAGTAAAAATTCCTCGAGCGCAGATTCCTGGCACTTTTAGCTGCATAAGACACGATACAACAGCTGGTTAAGCGTGAGTCATGTTAACTGTTCTACAACGGAGTTCCGGTAAAAAAGAATACACTGCTGAAATGAGTGATGCTCAATTAGCTTTTCCTCAAAACTTGCCTTCATGCACTTTATTATTGGTCCATCGATTTGCTATCCTACTTTGCGTGCAGGCTTCTCTCACTCCGTTGCTTTGTCTATCGCCCTGTTTTGCTTTCTTTGTGGTCTAGCCGCTTTAACACGGCTTGTTGGGATTTATTCACCGAGATTTTTGGACAATCCNATCAGACTCTTGATTCTCCTTATGTGAGTGTTTTGCTTCACATGACCGTTGTTATGACTTTTCCACATTTCATTGCACTGTTCCTGGGATCCCCGACTTAGTCCTCGGGTTCGAAACCATTTGAACTTTTTGGCTTTGACCTGTGCGACCAATCCACAACAATGTCAAAAAATCTGTCGCACATGAACTTTCCAAAGAATAAGTATTATTACACAACGTATAAAGTTGTCAGTAAATCAGGAAGGGTTAATTACTTTTTTGGAAGTCAGAGAATACGGTTTTTGATACGCCTCAAAATAGTGCCTTACCAAAGCCTCGAAAATAATAGATTCTGAGTAAACCTTCCTGGGTGGTCCATGGGATGAGCGGAGCGTTCATCCCCACAGAACACCCATTACTTATTTGCTCCCCGAAATGGATCGTGCTTTTTTGTCAAAAGGCCATAACGTTCATACTTGCCTTCCATTTCCAGCATATTCCAGCATAATTAGACTGCTTTTGATGCCATAATTTGCAGACACGTTTCGGCTTCTTGACTTCTTTTGGCCAGCTCTAACTCGTTTGTTCTTTTGGGCTATTTTATATGTTGGGTCAGGAGATGATATGCGTTTAACGCCATTCAAATTGGCCATTTTGCTTCGGTTCAGTACAAGTCAGCAGTGCGTTCTGTCTTCGTAAAACCGAAAGACAGTATTTTGCGCGTTCTGTCTCAACTTCTGAGTGTCTTGCCATGGGTATATATAGGTTCATCATGTATATAACACCAAAAAATTTGCGCTAGCAGACAGAATAAGCAACCGTGGCATTTTTCTCGAAAAACGCTTATTAAAATACGCTCACCTGCACATCGGTTTGTTTTTCATGGGAGACTCATCCGAATCCAGTTAACGGCTTCCTTCAGCTGAATATGACTCACAAAGGCTGCCCCATGTTGTATTTGGTACGACACTCTAGAAATTGCCGCATACTTTCTTGAAGGAAGCTAGCCATAAGTTTGGTGAAAACTTTTCGACAACCCGCTACCTGTTTCGCCCTGTTTGAGGCTCATCAGTTGGGATCATTCTTTGGTTTAATCTGATCAATCAGTATTTTCGTATCATCCGTATGCATTCAAAGTAAAGAAGTGTCCTCTCTATACAGCCTGACATTCGATTACGGACTGAGACTACATAACTCCGAGACTCGGGGGAATCTTCCTAACAAAGTGTGCTGCGCAGAGGTGAAGGTCAACAGATGGGATTACTTTTCCCTAATACAATACACTACTTACTGGATTTATGCGAACCCGTGGTTTTTCGGTGGTTCTGTTCTTCATGTAGATTGATGAATAGCGGATCGTCAATGATAGCACGTGAACAAGTTGAACATCAGTCTGAATGAAGACTGATGGGTGATCACTTTCCCGTTCGTCAGCTGATAAACTTCATATAGTTGAAAGGCATTGAAAAACTGTTCGTCTACAAATACTGGTCTGCTTTTGGTAAGCACGCTTGGATGGCTATGATGGGGATTTTGACCACGTGCTATGTTTCTAGGTGGCTTCGATTTTGAAGGTGATTAAAGAAGCACCTGTAAAACCTCATGGCAAATTCAAAGAACCAACAGTTTGGTGTCTTCTACAAATTTAAGAACAGCCAATTAATCTCAGTGACGTGCTCTATGACGTCGGATGGGATTTTCATCTGTGACCAGTGTTTGTAATCAGAGGCTTGGACAACTACTGCCTGGTAGGGCAACTTTGTGTTTTAACTGGGTGCTCCCATTCACAACAGAGCCTTTGGGCCTCATTCGCTTAACCAAGGATGTGGATACGTAAGTGTGCTGAGTACTATTCTGTGATCATATTTCCGTAGGTTTAATATACACCTTATTCCCTTCTTCGTCAACGTCTCCACCAATAACAGAGAAACTCGGAGCTCACGGGACTAGGTGACATCCTTTCATGCATCAGATGATAGGCATTCGTTGCAACGCATAGTGCTGTTCAAGTAATGGCAATCGTAGCTCAGCTGTTAACAGCTTATTTATTTATTTATTTATTTATTTATTTATTTATTATCATTTTATCTGTATTCGTTTTCTTGCGCCTTATTAAATTTGAATTTGGAGTCTTCTGCGAGATTCAGTCAAGCAAAATAAACAGCAGGTCAATAAACTGTCGGTTTGGTAAAATGATTTCTAATAAATCACACAAAAGTACGAAGCGTCTCAGTCCGCGAAACCGCTTTAGGGATGCCTGTTTTTCTGCAATGTTCTGGTTATGATTACATTCGTAAAGTTAAGTGTCCATAAAACTTGAGAATTTATCTCCTAACCTTTAAGCCGCAAACGCACACAGATATACCAGCGTCTCGGTTATATTGTGCACTAGCAGAGCTGCCCTTTCGACAGTTAATGCTACTGTCTAAGTGGGCTTGTTCACCTTTTCCACATCTACAGATCAGCTGGAATATTCATACCAACCACACGTGACCCTCGGTGTTTGCCAGCCGGTTCACCATTCAATGTAATGAATGCTAGGGCATTCGCTCATTTTGTCATTTCCAAATGAACCTTTTATAAACACTTAATGTGCATAATATTACATAAGTATGGGGTTATCGTGAACTTATCATAAGTCCAAGAGTAATCCTGACCGAAATCCTGAAAAACTTCTGATGCATTCCTAGAAGACGCTCCTAAGGTGAAAAGTTTTTTGGCCGTGGACTATTGCACAACACCAATAGTCAATGAAAGGGGCATGGAATGAGGCTAAACACTGAAACAGTGTCCACTTAATCCAAAAATGTCACATTTAACAGGTTCGGGATGCGAACAACACATTTCCCGCAAATCAGTGACCGTCTGGACTAAATACCCTGGTCCTTATGTAAATTTCGTACCCAATTCTAAGTTAGTCTTTATCAAGCAATCCATCTATTGTGAATAGCAAGTGTTTCTGCACGTCAGAACATTTTTCTCGATTCGATTCATTGAGAAGTGTCAGGTAACGAAAATGGTGCTATCAGAGGAATTTCGCAAGCTGTTTGACATGAGTAACGCTTATTTTATTCGCTTTCGGCAGTTATGGAGTTTGTCATATTTGGTGTGTATTGGTGCCATAGATCAGGTCGAAAAAAATTCAGAATAGTGTGCTGAGACCTAGCAGGCAGAAGTTGTTTACATCCGATCGCAAAACATGGAACAAGAGTGAAGCTGAAACGTATGTCGATGCATGTCGAGCCTATGGTCTTCCAAGTTCTAGTATAATGCTTCTTGAAGCACTTGGTTTGCTGTCGTGCACTGCCAGTTCACACGGCTTATCCTATATCCACGATCCTTGCGGTAGGCATTAGGTCCATCGATAGGCCTACCCACTATGCAGCACCGCTAGTCAATGCGCCGCTGGCCTTTGCTAACAGTGCAACTTTCCTATTGGCTCGTTGAACGAAGAAACAGGCTGAACCGCTAAACGGTGCACTGGCTCATTCCACCAATCAGCATCCGAATTACGATGAAGGGAGGGTGAGAGTCACCGGCTAGCTGCCCGTCTGGCCAATCAAATCAGCACATTAACCTCACTTAGACTAGATGCGGCACGACAAGCCGAAAACGAAGGGTACACGTTGTGCCTGCACCGTTAAGTTCACGTGAGTCCCCTGCAAACGAATGCCAAAGGAAATTCTGCAAATTTTTCAACAAAATTCGCCTGCGTATTGAAATTCAGAGATTTTTCGTTCACACCAAAGAACACAAGATCGATCACACTTTGCAGGTTGGAACTGGCTTCGTGACACCGATATTCTCATGAGGCACTATGGATGCATCAGGAAATTGTGTTGCTCACGCAAATCCTCCTACACTCGATATCTCTTTGGATGCGCCATGGTACACTGACACGGGGAAAAATCGTTCACGCGGCTATTCGAGACCAGAGGAACAAAAGCATGCCTTGGTACCAACTTCTGTTTTGGAACAGTCGTTAGAAAAAGTAGACTTTACAGGTGGTGCTTTTTATCAGTTATCACCGGAGACAAATTTACTTTCCGTTCCCACGAGTACTGCTTCATACAACACAAAATTCGAGGCGGTAACCCCGACGCTCCAAGTTAATTACTCTGGTGAGAGGACCCAGGATAACCAACTGTATGCTCATAGTATAACCGGGGCAGTTCCACCCGGTCGCACCCCGACTGGAACAAGCAACCCCACAAAATCTGAGGAATCACCAGTACACTTGAACTCCACCCAAATTCCAACGTCATTCCCATCAATATCTCCAACCATGGATTTGTCTGCCACACAGCCAAGTTCTTTAGATTTGTCCTCAAATGCTCGTCCTCCCACCCCAGGAATTCTTCAACATTCTGTGACTGGAAAGATCTCAGCAGAAAATGGGAACATTCAAAGAGGTTCTTATTCCTTTAACCAGTTGATTCATCCCGCATCACCGTCTGCTTTATTACGATCAGAATACAAATTGGACCCCGTAAAGTTGAAGGTCAGTGAATCTAACTTACCAGCTTCCCCCAAATCATTCATCGGTGCCCACGCACCCAAGAAGCCACAGGATGATCCAGAAGCCAAATATCCAACAATGGTCCACTCTGCCGAACCCTACCCAGCCCTAATTAACGTTGGTATCCATGATCCTGTTTTACCTTACCTTACTTCCACATGCGGCATTCCGGCCCATCTATCATGCCCTCAATCGAATTCACCTCCTCCCGCACATACATCGCAAACTACACATTTAAACGGTCTATTGAACGATGCTTCCTCGGGATGCCCAGGGTTTATGGGTCTTTCAAGATACACGACCAGTTCAGTTTATGCCGAGGGAGAGAAATCAGACACCAATCCTTTTCAATTCATGTTCAACCAGACCCCTGAAACAAACAGACCAACATCCGATCTTGACGGAGATCCATTAGCAATGACTTTGCCCATGATATCACTGAGTCAACAGACACAATACTCTGGCGGTCCAAACGACTCTCACTTCCCGCTGCGTTTGTCAAACTTCCCGTTGTTCGGGGGTACCAACCCCAGGAATGCACCACCATCCAATCTGGGTCCACAAATCTTGCATCCGAATAATTTAGTGTATCCGTTCCCTTCGAGCACAGGTTTGTGCGATGAGTATGGGACAGATGGGGAACATACTGGAGGTGAGTCGTACTCAGTAGGATAGTTTGCGAAAAATGGGGTTGTTTTTTTTGTAACATATTCGTAAAAAAACAGAGCACCATGGCGTGAAAGAATTTGTCCTCACAGTACAAACAGACCAACGATATGCCAGACTGGTGGCATATCGTAAAGCTGCTAAAAGGGTAGATTGTTACCCTCCAATGTCCTGAAATGTTGACACCTTATGAGGGTTAGAAAGACGTCAACAACTATTTACAATGCAGAATGTAGGGTCAATCATCTGGCACAAATACAGCCCACTAAAGGCTGCGTGAAGGGTGGAAAGGCAAGCATCCTAACCGGCAAGTGGTGGGGAGAACAACTCATTTATTTCTTTTCTAAGTTTTAAGTACTTAGCAGGTGACCCCCTTCTGTAAGGGGCCCTAGCTTCTTGAGAACACAGAGAACCAAATCAAACTGTTCACTTCTGAGTAATGGCCTTCCCCGAGGATGTCCATCTTTAGAGGATAACTTGCTGCATCAGTTTCAGTACACCATGAAATGGGGTGTTTTGCATCCGACTACACGCTGAAGGCTGTCCAGAGGGTAAAGTCGGTTGTCTTAAATTTTGTACCGCTATCGCATTCTTGTTAGGATTCATCAGAAGTTGACGCCTCATGAATTTTTTATAGGCGTTAAATCGCCCATCACCCATAGTAGATCTTACCACTCCATCAAGCCGTGAACTTACAGCACAACGGAAGAACTCAGTTAGTAGTGAAGCGTTCTCGCTGCTGAAAATTTCCGGTAAACCGCACAATTTTTAGGTGAGATGAAATAACGGGGTATAAAACCGTAGTATTACTGGCTTTGATTTGGGTAGAGATGAAGATACCCTGATTTGTCACCAATTGACTGCTATCTGATCAGTCTTTAAAGAACTAAATCTGAAACCACTAAGGCATAAAAACTGTCTAAATATGATTAACATAAGAACCATTCATGTGTAAAGCTGTGAAATCATCGTGGTACAATTACCTTGGGGCCAATTCATCATCCAACGTGATTTCTTCCATTTTTAACCGTTCAAATGCAGATAGCGATGCAGTCAGGCATGGAACGCCGGTCAGTTTGTTTCAAATGTAACCTACCACGTTTTGTGGTACTCGATCCTTCCATAGTTTGTGACGCAAACCGCTGTTTTGTCATTTTTGTGTGTTTAACCCGGCATAAATTCTATCTAGAAGAGTTGCCCCAATGGAAGCTGGTTCTGCATTATCTTGTGCTATGTGATGCATGGGGGAGGTATCGTCATATTTTGCTGTTAGGGTTGTGAGTACAGATCATTTTCGCAATGTAAGTATAAATACACTCCACCATCCTAATAATCTCGACACCTGTCCCGAGTGATTTTAGCGACATGGCACGTACTGGACATCCGTGAACTCAGCACGTTTCTTAGCACGCAGGGCCGGTATAATTGTGCTACTCTTTGTCTGTCCATGTTAGACTCTTTATTTGAACCTGTACCACCAGTGGGTTTCAGCCTCTCGTGATCAGCTTTTGGATATCCTAACAGATCGCCGTTATCTCACTTCTCTGTGAGCCAATACAACCCCGAGATGCTTTTACTAAGCCCGTAATAGTATAGGACCCGCTTAACGTGTAAATCTGGAGGGACCACTCATTACTGAGTAATCCCCTTAAAGTTGTCACACACTGGTGATCTTATTAAGTGAAAGAAATTTTTCTACGTCTCACAGTAATAGAGCGTTTGTCATGGAAACGGATTCCTTACAAGCGTGATAACCAAAATAATTCAGAAGTCAAGCGAGTTTTTGGAGTCAAGCGGCTTACCGTCATGAAGTGATAAAAACGTGTGGGTATTATCATGGTCGCCATGTGCACCGGTTTAACCAATCATTGAAAACTGGGGTTGTACATGCGTATACGAATGTTTTATAGAATTTTGGCCGAGTTCACCAACATGTTTGGTAGCATTCCTCAACTACTGTCACATGAGTTCGTTCGATCATAATTTTTTCTGTCACCTTAACTTTTTCCAGTAACCTTAATTGATCTGAGGTTGCAAGAAACCGTACTGTCTGTTGCCCAGTGCAGTGCCTTCATTTGCTTTAAGCTACTTCGAAGAAGCAAAGTGATGGGACACTTCGTTTTCGGCGAAATGAGTAAACGAAATGTGGACATCGCACCCGGATTTGGCACTGCTTACTTCGGACATAGCCCTTTCTAGCAGTGTAATAATCACGAAAGTACATTTGAAAACAGCCCTAAGCTACCAATTAGGTTATACTTTTCCTCTCTTCAGAGTGACCACTTTTTAAAAGGAATCAGTTCTGGGCGAAAGCTGACCGAGTGTTTGACGATAAAGTGCCTCTTAGGTGCCCCTTAGATTTGTCTCTTCTAGTATTCTTTTTCAAGGACAGGGGAGACAAATCCCTCACAGAATTCAGATAAAGTTGAGCCACTGCTGAAAGAACTCGAAATTCACACTAAAAGCTCAATAGGATATTCCAGGGTCTCGCTTTAATCATAGAAACGCTTACTCGAGCACAATTCTGCAGGCAGATATAGGACTGGGGGGCTAAAGTTCAGTGGATTGTCCCTGAAAGCTACAACCTGTTAGGATGGAAGACACAGCAAGTACGTGTTGGAGTCTATCCGTGGGCAACATAAGTACCGTACTACCGTAGTTCCGTGGGTTTCAAACCCGTAGTGCTGAAATGACAACATGTTGTGCTGTAATATCTAATTTTCTATAGAGGAAAATGTTCGTAGCTCAGGTAGCTTTGGCTTGTTCGCTGAGCTGGGCAACTTGATTGCAAACGTTTCATCACCAATCGAGGTGACATCACCACTGCGTTATTTGGGAGCGTAGTGGTGCCTAGCGGTGGGTTAGTGGTTGTGCCAACCTAATTGGATTTTACGTACACTATTTTCGGGTTTTCCAGTCCTAATGAGAACGTCACCTCAGCCTGTACAGGTTGACATACTTAATTTGAATTATCTGGTAAAAAGAATATTCATAAATACACAAAGTATGGTTTGTCCATATTGAAGATTTATCCAATTCGTTATTCTCGAGATTACAACTAGTGTCACTACCACTCGTGGATAGCATGGAATCGAGCTCTATCTCGTGTCTCCGGAGATCTCGGCTGTCTTGCCAAAAGTGGCATTCCAAATCTACTGGTTAATTGGACACCTGCACCTTTACAACTGCATTCTTGGATTTATTTCGTTCAATAGATATTTCATCCTGTAAGTGAAGCCAGTCTATGCTGAAAAGCCAAGAAGCATTCTCCGAGAAACTCAGAGAGTTGCAAGAACATGACCTTCTGGTTAGTGGTTGAACAGCTGACCGTTTGGCCACGAGTGGCTGATCAGCAGTGCTATTAGCTCTCTTAGACAGAACATACTGCGATTAATCTTTCAATCACGGAAACCACAACACGTATTGACTAGCTCCTCGACTGACGACTTGTTTGGTTCAAAGCATCGATGGCCTTGCTAGTCAATACAACTTTTACTCAGTGATAGGGATTTCCTGGGACTGGTGTACCAAATAGTCAGTGTTTTAACCGACAGAATCGTAAGCATGTACCATTCCAGGACACTTAATTTCGACACTCTTCTTCACCAGTGAGGCTAACCCCCGGGTTGTTTCATCTATGTCAACTGCAATCGTCTGTTGTCGACTTACAATCTGAAAAGTACCTACCAAGTGACGGTGTACCAATTGTCCTTTGATGCAGTACACTTATCCCACAACTGTAAGCTAGGAATTTCAAAGGAAACCTTAGTTTGCTTCCGAGGTGACTACGACTGGAAAGCAATGCAGATTAAAGGTGGTAATCTGGGCAAGGGACATTGGTCATTCCAAAACTTCGGAATGGCTCAGAAATGGCCAGCCAAAGTGAGTCTCACATTTTAGGGTTTGTAGACAGTCATAAGGTAAACGCACTGGAGTAGGATTTCAGAAATAGGGCCACGTGACTATCTTTCACAGTACGCGAAAAACGAGGTTTTGGAATGCTTGCGAACCGTGCAAATCATCCGTCCCTTTTTCGCTCTAGCCCAACCGGCTGAGTTCATCCAAGGCAGTTGTCAGCAAACCAAAAGCATCATCACTTGAATTGTCTCAATCCACATGCAGTATATACCCATTGAATGTGAAGTTATATTTCAGCTGAACTTTCATCTTGCACGCGGAGTAAATCCGAGTCAAAAAAACACGAAACGCTGTGAAGCCGTTTTATCCCTGTTGAGGAATCATAATTGGCGTGCATCTGCCAAACCCCAAATGAAGTTTCGTACTCACAACTCTTCGGTTATTAGTTGAAAGCTTTAACGTTGAGTCTTGTGCTGCTGATTGGTGTTTAAGCAGGATATAGCACTATTGTGTTTGTGTCACGTGAGCTGTGTCGGTTCGTCGAAAAATGACTTCTTGGACGGAAGACCTATGTACAGTTCAGCTTAAATAAGTTTGGTTTAAAATTATGAGCTGATGAGTTTCACGTTTTTTCACGAGTCTTCGTATACTACTCGATCGGCCTTCGCTTGCTAAGCTCTTCTGTGTTCTGCGACCAGCAGTTGAGTATTCAACATATTTCAGCTGACAAGGAGAGTTATTTGATTGTTCATCCTCTTTGAATCAGTATTTTCGAAAATTCCGCGAGAAAATTTACCACTACTGACAGGTAAAGTGGTGAACTCAGTAATTTCGGAGTGTCCAAGCCATTTCATCCCTATAATGACCCCGAGGTAGTAAAATGAGGAATGATTGTCGCATCCGGTGAAGGATAAAATGGCGACCGCTCTTTCGGGACCTTTATACTGATTTTAGTTCATTACCAGGTTGTGTGGACTTTTCGGCTATGCCACGGTGTAGAGTCGGATTGGGGTATATGAGCAACCGCAGACTAAGTGGGACCCACAGTGCTATTTCGATGACTTTTTCGTTCGAAAACAGAACAACACAACTGTCTTCCTCACACAACACTACTTGTAAGAATGACGAAAGTTATTGAATACTCCAATACCCACTTGTTTATTTGAGGATCCCTCAGACAGGTGTTGTTCCTTCGATTCCAACAATCTTATTTCCCACATAATGACGATTTATACACTGATTTGAAGCTCAAATAAGTGTTAACGGAGAATTCTATTGAGTTTTCAGGTGGATGTGTTGGACCAAGGCCGCTTCAACATTTACCCATGATCTAAGGTGCTTACAGAAAGAGCTCTTGCCAACTGGTTCCCCGTCTGCCTTGAAATCTGGCCAAATTTGTAACCTTCTCCCTCGGCCTGACAGAGTTTTAGGTCAAAAGCTAAAGACTGCCCACTTACATATCTACTGACTGTTTACTACGTTCTTCTGAAACGAAAGACCGATTCGTATTTCGTTTGGAACGATACTCAACCTTTTCCTTAACTACCCTGATAAACCCCCAAAAAGGGGAAGCTGGTCATGGGCTGCGAAGAGTTTTTAACAAATTTGTGAATGGTCTGTTCCATCAAGGGAATATAGTATCAAATCTCGAACATCGTGCTAGCAGATATATATGAGGCGATCGTGTTCGGAACATTCAGCTGAGAATAAGTACGAACGAGAAATTCTAGCGAAATTCAGTTGACTACCTACTGACACCGACTGTATTTGTAAATCAGTTTATAAGTGCAATTCACCAAACGCAATTGTTCTTTCGCTCTGAGCCTTGAAACTGCCAAAATGGAGCGCCTATCTTTGGGATGGCTCATCGAAACACATGGCTGCATTGTGGAGTTCAGTTATCAGTCTTTTTGTTCAGCTTAAATATGCCTCATCTGTCCAAGAGCCTGTTGTCTTGTTCTAATGGTTTGAATTGCCACGGCGTAATGTTTTCTACAAATAATTCAGAATCCACCTGATGCAGTTAACTGGGGTCACCTCAAATATGTCCCCATCTGTCGAGAAATGATTGTGAAAAACGGTTTCCCTTTTAGCGAATATACACTCATCTGCAAACTAATTTGGTTCTTTCGAGAGACTCACCTGGAACCCAGCTGAATCTCTCGTTTATGATGTTCTCAGGTAACTGAATGTGCTGCACCAGGCCCACTCATGTTTCAGTCGCTACGATATTTGAAATATCGCGATACATGTTTATTTGTAGTGTACTACTCATAAGGTTGATGAAAATCCATCGACAGCCCACGACCGGTTTCGCCCTTATTGGGGCTCACCAGGTAGGCGCAGTCCCCGGGTTTCGGTCAACCTTATGTTCTACTTGAAACCAAATTGCACGAAATTAGCGAATAAACACGAAAACCCCGGGACTGCGCCTACCTGATGAGCCCCAAGAAGGACGAAACCGGTCGTGGGCTGTCGATGGTTTCCCTTTTACCATATCAACCGATTGAGCCGAATCTTAGGGCCTTGACCAACCTTCAACGCGTCCGGTCAAATAAATTGCATACCAAACTGGCCGGGATGTACTTTCAAACAGTAGAGAACTGTTTATCCCGGGAATGAGATAACCGGCCTCAAACAGGATGTACCAACTTCGAGCTGAGCCACTGAGAGAGATGGAGTAATTCTGTTGTGAACCACATCTCCATGTGATTCAAGTCATCCTCGGAAATGTATGGCGCTGGAAAGCAGTGTACAGAACCCGCTGTCTCCCGCCCGAAATACAAAAAAGAAAATACCTAATTACTGCGAACCCTACAACTGTCTTGAACTGGGGTGTACTTTCTCTGTGCTAATTTGAAAAATAAATTGGAGGGTGAGAACTACCAGATTATCGCACAATTCCGCGTTCCAGTATTTCCAACCCTTTTTGACCAAATAAATAAGATTTACCCAGTGACATATGAAGATATTTTTTGAATATCCTCAGTCTGTCAAGTCGAATGTTAAGTTTGTTTTCTATCACTCTTTAAATCTAGTCAACAGTTTGATTTTGGTAGCATTTGTGCCGCTTGACTGATTGACGTTCAACATTCATTTCCGTTTCAAGACATAACATGATCTTGAACAAATCAAAGTGAGAAGTTCCATGTAATAATCCTCAAAATTCCCAACAGCGAGTTAAAACCGATGGCGTTCTATGTTTCTGCGGTTCCCCTGATAGAGCTATGATTCCCTTCATGGGGCTCACATACTCAAACAGTTACGCATTAAAGCCCTGGGGTTAACAAGTTAACTGGTCACTCAAACAACGGAATTTACATCTGTTCGTTATTGACGGTTGACCGCGAGGAAAACATATACTAACTCAGCATTTAGTTAAGATGTCAATTTGCACCGACCATGGCCTAAATTTCAAATAATATTTTGCTCCGCAAGTGAAATTAATCTGTACTGAAATGCTAAGAAACATCGTACTACAGTTTTATCCTCACTGGGAATCATCAGTATTGCGTATCTCATGAAACTCCGGCGAGCCTTCAACCAGTGACCACGTGGCTAGTAATGTGAACACGTTCACTCACGAGCGGCTAATCAGCATTGCGATTAACTCACACTTAGGTAGGATGTATTGCCACTCATCCTTCAACCACGGAATCCACATCACGTGACCAAGCAGTAACTGGTGCCTCCTCAATTCCTAGCTATCCTATTCACGCCCAGTAGTTTAAATCGTGGAACTGCAGCAGTTACGTGGTATATATATAGTCGAGAAACATGGCGAAGTTCACCGGAAGAATTCGTAAATTTCTGTGAGAAATTTACTTTCACTAGGATGCGCGCTAGGAAGATAAAAATTCGGTCATGCGCATCCTTACTTGCCATTCACACTTAACAAATCGGTATATTCTTTTTTCTGTATTCGGTTATGCAGAGACAAGATCAAGGAAGAAACGCAAACCCTACACCAGATACCAAACCATGGTTTTGGAAAACGAGTTCCTGGGAAATGCCTACATCACAAGACAAAAGCGCTGGGAGATATCGTGCAAACTGAATCTGACGGAGCGTCAAGTAAGTTCGTTAAGTTTAAGTCACGAAACCTAACCTTGTAAGTTATTCAGAAACCTATATCCTGTCTTATTTGGAAACTGTTTTAAGCTTTTCTTCGACGTTAACCCAAGTCACTGGCTCACAAAAACACGATGTTACATCACCACCAGCTGGCAGTTTTAGCACTGCGTTCTACATGCAGAGAGTGTTTCTTCGTCAGCATCCTGTCATTGATTTATGACGCTGTGACCAGGTCGTGGATCCGTTGGTAGTATTCCACCAATCCACCGACAAGGTCAAGTTTACTTTAATACACTACTCATTCTGGAACTAAATCCAAACAACAACTGACTGACCATGCATGAAAGATAGTTACTTTAAATTTTACCCATTTTCGTGGCTTCTAGAAAGCCCGGATGTCCGTGAAATCCCCTAGCAATGGGTGTGATACAGTATACAGGGGCTGTAATTTCTCGCTAAGCCTCCACGTATCGTTGTACTACCTCAAACCTAAGGACCCTAAGCATTTGTTACTTCTGTTGCCACAAACTATCTCTGCAACTTGTGGTAATAGCGTTTGCATGACTCGAACTGCCCGAGGGTTATTTGGTGCCTGGATCTGTTGTATAATTTTTGATGCATTTCTTGTCATTTCCCAGACAGCTTAAGATCGGGCAGTTCTGGCATTTTGTCGTCGTCGCCGTCATCATCATCATCATCATCATCATCATCATCATCATCATCATTACTGAAACTGATCTGCTGGGTTGCCCCATTTTGTTGGGGAATGCTGCACATTGTAAAGACGTCCATTTTTCGCTTCAGCTTTAATCAGAGTGTAATACCAATTGGCCCATTATTTCCACTTTTCATACACCGGACTATGTGCTGTTACTTAATACATCCCATATCACGTAGTCCATTTTAGCAAAGAAAGGCACGTATCAGGTAAACTATTGTTGAGATTACCTGCAAACTGTTGAAACTGAAACCTAAAGACAACCCATCCGCGTCTGCCACGCATCACAGGTTTACGGTTGTCTGTTTCACTAGATTCACCACCAATATGCTAGCGGTTTAGACCGCAACAAATAGTACACATCCGTGCGATTAAAAAACAGCGTTTGAGTTTCACTGAGCAGGACGGTTCGCTACCAAATACAGCTTTCGCATTACAACACTCTTGCCCTGGCCGTTTGACCCTGGAACTGAGGGGAATATTTAAGGACTCCAGAGTACCGTTCAGCCCGGAGAGGAATATTAGTAGTGCTCTAGGTTTTCGAATCCAAAATAAAGCAAAAAATAACGAGCAGACAGTTCCCTCCTATTATATTTTTCTCTTACAGAGCTGTCTATAGCCGACTTGGAGTGAGAAAGCCTAACTGGAATTTCAGTTTTGTCTCCAGAAGTTGATAATGTACAGATATCGTCATTCAGCGAAAATGAAAGTATATTGTCGGATATTTCTGAGGGAAATAAGAATTAGCATTTAAAAACATCCTGCTCAACGCACCGAAATCCTAGTATGAATCCAGGGGTGAATGCTGAGGTCCTGCTCACTTCTGAAAGTGAACGGTGTGTACTCTTGGTTCCATGCCATCATGAACAGACTCGATCTTATCGTGGTGTAACGATTTTGTGTACTTCAGCGACCAGTTGAACTGTACTAGATGATGCCCATGCGGTACTCACAGGGTCTCCGTCACTGGGATGGTCAGCGGACAGGTTTCTGGCCGACAATGTCTCTCGATCTATCAGGTTGGGAGCTGCCACTCTTTCCACTGTGCTCATCTTTGGCTCAGTTTTTGAGCCAAAGGCTTTGGCCAAGGACTCTAATCGTTCTCCGGTCTGGGTTTGAAAACCCTGACAATATCCAAGCCGATATGCATGCAAGCATTAATTTAAAAAAATCGGCCAGCTGCAACACTCTTTCGGTGCCTAACTGCCATGTCACCAGAAGGAAGCACAAGGACCGGGATACTGCCAGATTGCCCAAGCCTAGACAGGAGAAGTCGGGAGGCAGCGGTTGAGCTCGAACTACGGACCTCCCAATCAGTAAACTCGCGCAAACAAATATACCTTCATACCACATGGGCCGTTAGCTGGTCGCATCGGCCTTATACGGTGTGTACAGCGGGGGGAAGCTAAGCAAAACCATGTTAATGCTGATGCCTCCTTCTTCAAAGGTAACGTTTAAGCTTCCTCTTGTCCCGCTTGATGATCACTCTTCCGTACAGCCCTTCACTCGAACACTCAGGGAAGTGACCAACTGCATAACACCCCTCTCGTCTACTGAAAACATTATCGTTAAGCACCATTGCTTATTGTTGATAAATTGCTGTCTCAGTGGTTCCATCTTCAAAGGGGATTGGATAGCTCCCAATCCGAGTTTCCAGACCAGTACCACCGAGTTCAAGCTCACGAGGATACCAACAGCTGACACCAGCTTCAGTGTCTCTGTTCATCTGTCCACTTCAAACTGTACTAGAATATTTTTTTTACTTAATTCGTAAAAGAATAGCAACACAGGAATCCCACTTCCCGGTATCACAGAAAATCCTCTAAAGACAACACTCTGAGAAATGTAAACAGTATAATTTAACAAAGCCTCATTAAAGTCCTTTTGCATTGACCAAAGACACATTTACTTAAAAGTGTATGGTTTTGCCCAGAAAATCACGTGACTAAACGTCTGAAGTCAAATATTCATGAAATTGTAAACAAGAATCTATAAGGCGCAAACCGTGTTTCGGTCTGCTTACAAGCCCAGTTTCACCGACCGCCTAGCATGGTAACCCCACGCAGTACACTCGATTTTATGGCCCGTTTACAGCCATCAAAAAGGAGAGGACACGTGTTTTTAAAGTGCCTCGTTTAAAGAGTTCTTACATAGGCGAAAGCCTAGAGGCGAACAGCCCAATGTACTCGCGTCTTCAGTCAGATCAACCAGAATGTGGTGTTCTGGCGTATGCACATCCACGTGGTGGTTGTGTTGGCAACCACGGCCCAAATACTTCCCAACACAAGGCGGCACTTATTACGCATCAACAATTTGGACCGAGCGCAACGACAATTTGGACGGCTGACAGGGCGAAAGGAAAGCCGTGTTGTGTACGAGCGTTGGCAAAGACGTCCCCAGCAGCTAACGCGCAAAACTACCCACATAGGCAACCACTTATTAGAGCTGTAGCATCTAAACTGCGTGCCAGTCCTTTGAACAGTTAATGATACGATCACAAAGATTACAGGGTGCTCCTCACCATCACTTGGAAACCGATGGGCATGATCAACAAGTGCTTGTCAGTGAAAATAACGCTTGAGAGGATTTGGGTATGAATATCTGCATGTTTTGTTTCACCTGCTGCACAAGAGTGCAAAAGGGTCTCCTGTGGACGAAAGTGAATCTAGGTATCATTGTCGCTTCTCGGCAATGACAGTTGTTCCTGTGTAACAACCTTTGTGGTGCTTACTTTAGAAACAGGGTAACCAAAAGTGAATCAAGAAAGGCCATGTGTAGAATGCAATCAAGGAGGTACCGCCGAAGAACCTTTTGACCTATCCTCCAAGTGCCCTGCGTTATTCTACCGCATATCTCCTCTGAAAAGATCACACTTGGGAAGAGCCGAGACCGTTTTCATTCTCACCAACTCAGAATAGGCTATCTCGTTGAAGAGAGATCTGTGCGAGCAACGGAATGTCACCGTTACAACTCAAACACAAAGGACCTCTGGTAATAGAACAGATTTCTTTTTCAAAGCTGAGCATCGAGTTATTATGGATTTCGTCTGCTGGTGGTCGCTTAGGCCGGAAATTAACTGCTTCTAGTAATGAGTTCAGCCTGCGAAGACAAACAAAATAAGCAAAGGAAGAAACCTACCATTTACACAACCACTGGTTCAATACGGGCACAAACCACCCGTAAGCTTTTCTCAGGCTACGCGATCTGACTTGTGACGGAGTGGTGGCTGACCGTGGCGATAAGTATTCCCCCTTAACGATACGATCACTGAAAAAACTTTTGGCAACATCAAGTGTATTTTTATCAGATCTGAGTTGTTGATCTGCAACATGGCTGGTTTTTCTCCCTGTGTAGATATTATCTAATAGGCATAGTAACTGGGACTACAGTTGAAATCTTAAAGGGTATTTGGGCTACCCGTCAGTCTTGCAAAGTCATTCAGAAACTGATATAACACATTCTTAATAAATTACTTCGTACAAGCGCAATATGGTTGACAAAAACACTACTGCTGAAATCCGGATGTCTTCACGCCGTTGCCACCATCTACACTTTGAACTAAAAATAAAACAGCCCCTCAAACACGGCTATGTACGTAGATTCGGGTTGACAGCTTGTGTGGGAACTTATGCCATCTGACCAATTCACTGTTATCCTGACAACGCGTACTTTTAAACCAGGAGCCATAGCGCAAACCAGAACAGGCCAAACACAGCCTCCACTCAGTCGTTTAGCACAGACTTCTGCGCGACTTCTCGTTGAGCTCTGTAACAGCAGTTCGCTGTTTTAAGTCACATTAGTGTAAGACTGCAAGTCACTCGGGTGCGTGGTAAAAGCGAGTCATGGACAACTGGCCATCGGTATGCGGGAACAGACGAAGTTCACCAAACTTGTAAGTTTGAAGCTGTCTTGACGGAAAACAGTGTGATGATTACGCAGACCATACTGAACCAGTAATCCCGAAGGACGGTCTGGACAATTAGGACTTGGAAATTACAACGTTGAAATGAAAGCTATTTTTAGGATTACCCAAGGTTTGGCAACTCGGTTCAACATCAGATCCAGTCAAGGTTTAGGTCTGGCTAAGTTTAAGTATGGCTGCTCGAAGGATCGAGGAACAGGGTTGATCCATGCAGTGATATCTTGTTTGACACCGTAGCTGCTTAGCCAGGTAACTCAATAGACAACGTCTGGCCTTGTGGTTAACCACAGGGATTCGAATTCCTATTCGTGCACCACCGTCTATCGTCTCCACACAGTGTGTTATTGCCGATTAACCACTAAAATCACAAACATATACGCAATTGCTGTTAGGTAACATTACGAAAATAGTATGCAGTAATTTGAAGTGTATCAACAACTAAAAAGTATGCAGGACCTACCCTGGTGTGGACCGAAGACCTTAACTTAAAAGAACATTTTCTAGAAATACGCTTGCAGCGGAGTAATCCGTACTGCACTGAGAAAACTGGGTTGATGACTTACACGTATCTTATAAAGAACAGTGTATGTGACAAGTAATCAGACTGACAGGCTAGATGAATCGTAACTAAACAAGCTATATTAATTCGGCAGCTTTAGTGGTATGTACCCAATCATCCTGAATAGACCATTTATGGTAAAAGGCTGGTAATCAGTTCAGCCTTCACACAAGAATGATTTATTGATTCCAAATCCTAATTAGCTGCTTAGGTTAGCGGTTCACAGGAAACATTCAGCAGTTAAATGTGCGGATAACCCTCTAACCCCCCTGCATAATGTGTTCTGTCGAATACTTCACCATCACAAGACGATGTGGTGAATAAGACGCGATGTACGCAAACAGTAATTTCAGTCAGCGACCTTGGGAGCCACTTGAAACAGTTGCCTCCTCTTGGTATCATTGTATGGAAGATCAGTAAGTTCCTTGATCTCCGCCACGAACACGGCACTATAGAGTTAAACCGTATTTGTAATGCACTACTCATAAGTTTGCTGAAAATTCCTCGACAGCCCACGACGTTTTTGCCCTTTTGGGGGCTCGTCAGGTAGCAGTGCATTACGAATATACATGTATCGCGATATCTTGAATATCGTAGCAATTGGAACATGAGGCAGCCTAGTGCAGCACATTCATTTGCCGGGAAACATCACAAACAAGAGATTCAGCTGGGTTCCAGATGAGTCTGTCGCAAACCCAAATTTGTTTACAGATGAGTGCATTTCGCTTCAACCATATTTCTACTAAAAATTTTTGGGTTTTTCCTAGCCACATCAAAGGTAGTTTGGCATCGACAAGGACAAATTGAATTCTTCCGAAGAAGTACTCCACTGGGACACATTAATGGGACGTTGCGAAAAGGTTTATACTACTCTCCCCTAAAAACCACGTCACTGTTCGTCAGGCGGGTGCTATGCCTACCAGAGAGAGCTTAAGTCCTCTGCTTGAATAATTCTCCAAATTCATGCATCGAAATCTACGTGATTCAAATGTCGAACAGAAGATGAAGACGGGTAAAAATCTAGGATGTATTGCTTGAGCTACATTGGGAAACTTTACTAACCATCTGGACGATAAACGAGCAAAGCTGATTGCTAACTTTATGCGAAATAGACCAAACTGATACCAGATGCCCACAACCGTCTCAAAGACCAAACTGTATTGATATTTCTAATGTGAATGAATAACGGATGGGTTTGAAAAAAAGAAGATCATGGTTGGTTAAAACAAACAAGCATCATAGCTGACCGGGAGAGGTGGGCAGACTCACCAGTTAATAGCGTGAACCATCGTATGAACAACTCTCCCACTGCAGAATCTGTACACATGTGGGTAACAGTAAGACAAGACTTTAATGATTATTGAAACGATTTTCACGAAACCAAATGGATAATGGCGCTAAAACTCCCCCCTACGAAGAAATGCAGGATCATGGAGGTTTTTCACCATAACCCACTACTAATTACGGCCATTGAACAGTTTTTGTTTAGTAGACGAAAAGTACAGACAGGGAACAAAACCGGAGTCTTCGGGACTAAATCTAAAAGGAATGACATGAAAAAACGAAAAGAAAGGTAACGACGACAACGTTACAGAGTCTGCCAATACATTCCTAATCAAGGGTTCTAGTTGTTCGGTCTCAAAGTCTCCAAAAATTGCAAATGTCTGGATGGCATCAAAATTATTTGCCGCTGTTTCAGTTTTAGCATCACATATTGGTATTTTGTTTATTCAGTTTGCTACTATGTGGCATGGATTCCCTATCGGGCCGAAATCAAGATCGTCACCAAGATGGTCCAAAAGCTTCAAGCAAAGGAATAGGAACTAGGTGTCGATAAGGTGAGGGTTACCAACCGCTGCTTAATATACTATTCCCCTGCCTATGTTTCACGACTTGTGATTGTAGCTTTTCACATGCTCCGATGAAATGCTAATAATCTTGGTTAACAGTTGTTACCTCTGTTCCGCTTATTTCACAGAGTTAAAATTGCCCTTAGAGATACAGCGGCAGCGTGCATCGTTGTGGCTAGGCGACATTATCAGATAAGTCGGAAAGCTCCGACAAAATGGAGACGAACATCTGTGTTTATGAGTCTAAACCGCTTCCAAAACGTTGAGTTATTAAGGACTAGGAAAAATACTCTATTTGTTTTACTATATTCATTATAAAGCAAGTGATTTAATGGAGATAACAGATAAAACCCTACCGTGCCGATTTTACCTAATATTTAACGACATTGTTCACACAGACCATCCTGAAGCCATGTTCGATTGTCATGGAACAGACCAGCCGTACTGTCAGAGGTACAAAGACAATGCATACGAATTCATTTACGAATTTGTGTACGATGGTGTCACAAGACACTCATTGGCTCACCTGCGAGTAGCGAGATTTCGCACAGCTTTCTACCTCCACTGCTTGAGCGAGATAGCCGTCGGTTCCTCGGATCGCTGAATCACGGCGTATAAGCTCATTTAGGAGCCGCTGGTCTTGGGCAATTTGGCTGATCGCATGCGGCTGAAAAGGGGGCCAAAATATTGATATGAAAATCCTAGTGAAGAAAATTCTTCATTTGATTGACCAGATGCTTACTACTAATGAAGGTACAAATTCCGTGTACCTTCGGCTGGCAGGTGAGGATAGAACGATTAGAGCAAACAATAGTATCAATTAGCGGTTCATCCGAAAAGCTGAAGGAATTCTTGACAAATGCTCTTAGTTGTATATCAAATAGGTTTCACTGGAGACTAAACTAAATCTCTCGTTTGCGGTATTCTTCAACTGGATGTGCCGCACAAAAACCGCCTCACGTTCCAGTTGATACGATTTTCGAGATATCGGAGTATATTTTCACACAAAAAACTACTCGCAAGGTTGCCAAAAACACCTCGGCAGCCCACGACCGGTTTCGTTGAAGTGTTTTCAGCAAACTTGTGAGTGCTTTCCTGAAAGACAGTTATTACATCCAATAAAAGCACACTTAGTTCGAACCTTCCATCCCATAAACAGTTGGTTTCTGTTCCGCCAAGCGATCTACAACATTCCACTATCCAACTGAAAATCTTGATTGAGGAAGCACCATACATAGTGACAAGTACAAACTACAACCGTTTGTAACTCTCAAATTACAATGAGAACCGCAGTGAAACAACAAGAGAAAATTAACAGATCTGCTCTTATCCGGTCACCCGTCAGACCAAGAATAAAGCGACTTTTGAAGGCTGATACCAAATGATTGGAACACAGGAGTAAATACTATCGGCGAGAGGTTGTACGATGTGCTCGCATAACATCTTTGCATATACTCTACACTTATAGTATTCCTGTATCACTTTCTCCCAGATATACTGTTATGAATCATAGACCTGTGCACTGTGAGTATTGTTCATCCCATTCCATCCATTGAATGTATGCGGCTATGGTGAGCGACTTCTGTTGTCTCCTAATGCTTTTGGAAGAATCAGATCAAGCAAAAGGACAAGTGAGATCCAGTTAGATTAATGGGAGGCCGGAGTGACAAGTCTGATTCTCCTAGTCAGGTATAGTTAAGTATTTGCTGTGAATAGTTCAATTCGACGTTGTTTTAGGGGATTCATTGTGAACACAGAGAAGTCTGTTGCCCAGTGTAGGTTAACTGTTAACTTCTTTGGAAAGAGATTGCCAGTCGTTTGGCTGATATTTGAGAGAGTGCTGCATACTTAGAAACTGCAGTCTGGTTCACACTCTGGGTCGTTGTTTAAATCATTGGTTGCTAAGCCCATCTCCAACCGAACACTTTGGTAAGTTAACACTGGACTGAGTCTCCCAAAGGGACATCAACCTGGCTTGCTAGACAATCGATTGACTGTGCCTCGTTTTGTGATTTAAGTCCATTACGTGGTGCAATCCACCTGGAGACAACGAAAACGTTTAAAAGTTACCTGATGTGTTTCCCGTATAGCCGTGGTAACATGTGGTTACAGTCCCGGCAACAGGCGCGTGCGCGGCATTCGCTCGTGGATGCATGTGTAAGCGTGCTAATTTGTGTCGGATTTCAAGCAAACTGGCAAGCAGATTCAGTGACGAACCTTGCTTGGTGGTCAAGTGTTAGCAGCATTACGCTGAGACGCACTTGATCAGCAACCTAAAAGCGATTGGATGATCCGATGATTTATGTATCTTCCCAATTCCGGCGAATGTATCGATGATGGTAGCAACGTACGCCCCCCTCTCTGTCTCTCCTGTCTGTCTTCAAAGCGTTCCAATGTCCGGCGACATACACCGGCGGGACCAACCATACATGCGCCCTGATCTGCCAATTAATCGCGTTATCTGTATGCGAAGCATCAATCAAAAAGGTCTGGGGAAAACTTGAAAAAAACTGGGGTTACGTGTCTGGCCGTGACTGTTTTGGTGTCACAGTTTCTAGGATTACGTATCAAAGTTACCAGGCTTCTAGAAAGGTTAGAAGGTAGCCAATCTCTGTGGAACCATTTACCTTTCTGTTCCAGAGATCCTTGAGAATCAGCAAATACCTTGCTGAGCGATAAGATAGTTGGCATGCTGACGCTTCCCTTCAAGTCAGCTGAAGCGGTAATTCTATTGCAGGGTTAGAATCATGCGAAAAAACTGAAATCACATGACATCGCACCAGAAACGTCTGGAGAGATGGTAAAATTTAGCTTGAAGATGTATATGGCCGTACGTTCTGCATCACATGGTAAAATTCATTTTTCTACTCGAATGATCGTATCTTTTTAGCTACCCGTGCCTCACATCGCGCAATCTTCTGAATGAGAGGAAATAAGAGGAGATCGTGTGGCACAATAGGGGAGTTTCCGTTGTTTTAGAGGACAGGTTTCAGTATAGGGCATATCGGATAGTATATTTAGTTAGGCATTTTTGATTAGTCCTGCNAATGGATTCAGGTTCTTCATTTCAGATCAATTCATTTCAGTTCAATTCACTTCAGTTCACTTTTCAGCCCCACATCTGTTTTGTCCAACCTCTCCCTGTACTGTAGCAACACATGTGTCATGGACACAGTTTTAGACGTAGTCGAGAGCTGCGGCCTAACCTAGTGTTGAACGTTATGATATTCAGTCATATTTTAATGATGCGTTTTGCTCACAATAGAGTTGTTACCTTTCTATGGATTTAGCAGACCGGGCTACTGGTGTCGTGATTTAAACAGATGTGAACTACGAGACACTAGTCCGCTTCAAAGGTATTTTCATGCGCGCATCACATAACATACTAACCCATATGCACCCACAAAGAAACACATGGGTTCCGAAACGGTTGTTCGAACTGGGTCATAGACAATGCGTCAGATTCAGCCCTTCAAAAGATCATGTCTGGTCACTTATTCGTAATCCGGCCAAGCCCATCAAGGTTGTGTACCCAACGGTTCTGAATCAGAATCGTGATGCTGGTCTGGATACACTCACACCCCTTGGTTCGCACGCACAGGAGTGTTGCAAACGTAAAAAACACAAAGCTGGTTTCAAATAAACAATACGGATTACGTCTCTCTCCATTCCGATCGGATGAGACGGCACAAACATTCCCGACTTAGTTATCTACTGAATTTTGATTGAATGCTACGTGATTAAATGTAGCTCATATGAACACATCTTCCGTGGCTCACATGCATCGCAAGACATGCGATGTACCGACTCCCGTTCTGCTGTGCCTTGGTGTCAAAGATTCGTCTGACTTAACGTAATGTCATTTGAATTAGCTGAAACTCCACAAAGTGTCGCAGAGAAGAGCTAGTTTTGACTGGATAAACTGTTTGCACAGCAGAAGGAGTTGGAGATTGCTGGAGCGATAAGTTCTATAAGGAAAGTCCAGGTTGAAGTGACCTTGTCTCCTCGATGACGAAGTAAATGTGGGGATTCCTACCTACTTACTTCAGCCTATCTTCAAACTCCCGGAAATGGCTGATCACCTCATGGTTTTAGCACACCAACCAGTTAGACAAATGCTTACTTCAGAAATGCATTCAGTTGTAGTTAAAAATGAATTTTTATCGACAAGCTTTGAATGGTCCAGGATGCTAGAGTATTTTCACCTTACTTGGTGAAGTCATCTGAACAGTTGACAGGATTAAAGCTTCCATCCAGTTGAAGTTACCTGAGGTTTTTGGAATTCATCACGCTTGATTGATCGATCATTCTCTGACATTGCTCGCCTATACAACATAGTTCAGTGTGACTTCCTTTACTGCACATCTACTGCATGTAACCAACTCTGCAGAGGCTGAATTAAAATGTGGATCGATAGTTTGCATACCCAGTATAAAGCACATCATAGGCTACCGCTGTCAATCATACTTCACTTTTACGACTCGGTCATCTAGCTGGATTTGCTAAACTTTCTCGTGTGTGCACGTGGTAAGGACCCACCATTTGGTGACCGGCACGAAACACATGACAAACAGGAGCGATGGAAGTAGAGAAAACGGCGTGGACCTGATTTGTTCCGACAGAGTGAGATACATTGCCAGAGAACGGTTAAAAGTTGATGATGCAAACGTTACTCCGAGGAAGTCCTGTACAACCGCAGGCCCAACTGGTCTTAGCTATTCTCTGATATACCTAATTTAGGCTTTCTTCATGTTTTTTTCAATACTCTTCTAACACACTCGATGGTCGCTTCAATTTCCGCCAACTGTGGTTGTCAGCACCCCAAGAAAACGCATTTATTAGAGAGTGGCCCTCAGAAGATTTCACCGTTGTTCAGAAAACACTATCTTCCTCGCGAAACCACTTTTTAGAAGACATCGCCCTTAGTCAATACGATAAGATAAATTCTCTAAAGAAAAAGATGCGACAGCCACATTCATGATTCATCGTGCAGCAGCTCCAAATAAAACACTATCCAAACGGATCTCGGTTGGGTTCAGGACAAACTGAGATAGTCAGTCATTTAATGATTTGAGTCCTTGGATAAACGTGAAAATCCCAGATATCTAGACGAAGCATAAGATCTGTAAGCCATCGAATATTTCTTCTTTTCACAGACTCTTCCAAAGAAAGTAAGCCATTCAGAATGTTTGAGGCACTCTTTGTTTACACGTCTACTGATGGCACTTTAACTGTTGTCGCTAAACCGGAAAACAGACCACCTTCGTTAAGTTCTGACTTGTTTATCACGATTTAGTAAACCATCCAAGACTAGCCACTTAACGATAAGTACATTCATTTGCAAATCAATTTTTTTTTCACACTGAAACTCTCGTTTATGATACTCTACAACTGAATGTGCTGCACACAGGACGCCTCATGTTTCAGTTGGTACGATATTCGGGATATATTATTTCATAAGGTTGACGGAAACTCGGGGACCGCGCCCACCTGCTGAACCCCAAGAAGGGCGAAACCGGTCGTGAGCTGCAACAGCAACCTTGTGAGTAGTTTCTTTTACTGGCTACTTAAGCTATATCATCCCGTCATAGCTTACCACGGACTTTTCTGCAGAGCAGAATTGGTTGGATGAACTGAGCTGCTGAGAAGACCTCGATTAGAACTGTGGTTTACTGACTAACCGTATAACCAAACCAGCACCCCTAAATTTCACAAATCTATGTACGCCTGCAACTACTTCGGATGTTTTGAATAGATGCACGGATGACTTGGCTACCTGGGAAAAACCCCGTTGACCCGTACAAACGGGACTTGTGGGCTGCTTTATGCAGTGGACATATGACTCGCCCCCGGTAGTATACAGCAGTATCCGTACACACTTAAAAAGGCGAATATGAACTCACCTGATGCACTGTCGGTACTCTCACTCCAGATCGGAATACTCTATGGCTCAGCACGTTTATCCTCGCTGCCTGTAGTGTCAGTGTGGAACATAACAACATCACCTGACTTGACTTGGCTGTAATCGCACATTTGGTTTCCACACAAAATAAGCTAGGTTTACCCAGGCAAATACAAATGCTTGTGATCACCGTAATTCGATATACGCTGGCTGAATCTGTTACTTTTTCTCAAAAGACTGATTCGTTAGCCTGCGACTTACAGTGAAAGTGAAATTTGACGTTGACGACCGTGAAACGGATCAATAAAATTTTGACTTCAAAGCGCACGATTGCTGACTGGGATGTTTCGGTACTATGACTACTTCTCAACGATTCTCACTGAAATCATGCCTTCAGGTATAAATCTGTCCATTAAACTATTCAGGTAGACGAGGAGCATGAGAGATCTTACTCGCTTTGTGAAACTTGCAATGAAGCCAACAGAATAGACGCCAAAGTATATGCAACCATAGTTATGAACTTTTGTCCAACTGAATGTTAGGTTCTGTGCCCAGTTTTATTGATGTCTAGTCGAACTTCTGAGAATACTCATAATACAGGGGCCCTTGAACGTCAACCACTACAACAGTGGTTGAGCAACTTGCAAGAGACGTGCGTTCCCTCTGGGATTCCTAACCAGCACTCCATCACGTTCCCACTTAGCAGACGACCATACAGTTGATAGTGGGCAGTATACTATGCACTTAAACTTGAAGGAGGCCATATTGGCGGTAAAATGTTCTTGTGCTCACAAGTCATCTGCGTCCGTTGTAAATCCGGTTTCAGAAATTATGGCTTTTAATTCTCATCCCTGTTTTAATCGGAGATGCACCAAATAAAACAGCCATCCACAGTCTTCTACAAGATTTACACCGTAGAGTAGTCATTTGATGCCGGTCAACTGTCGACCCACCTAAGGTCATTCGACCAGCAGGTGATATTAGGCCAGAAAGGCTAAGCTGGAAAGGGAATATTGGGAATCATTGGTTAGTTTCAATAAAGATTAATAAGCCGATGTAATTTGTTATGCTTTCCGCTACCCACTCTCATCACCTGATACAGCAATTAGCCTCTGAAAAGACCGTAAAGCGGGACTGGTCAAAAATGTTTTTCCTGAGAAACATATAACTTGCTCAATAAGCTTAATGCGTCACCATTCCTAAACAGTGCCCCCCCTCCTTAGAAGGAGATAGCTAGATTTCGAAATAACTCTCCTACGTTCGCGCGAAGCGTCGGAGCATTTGTCTTTTCCGGCATTCAGCCACTTTCCGGTTTGGCTGAATGCTTTTGATCTGTACAGCCGAAAGCAACCAGAAAAAATACCCAGTGCTTCCGTACAAAATATTACTCTAGGGTCTGTGAGATGGCTCGGTGGTTAGAGCGAGAGTTTACTGGTCGGAAGGTCCGTGGTTCGAGCCCGACCGCTGCCACTCGACCTCCCCTGCCTAGGATTGGACAAACTGACAGTATCTCAGCCCTTGTGCTTCCTTCGGGTGACATGACAGGTAGGCACCAAAAGCGTGCCACAGCTGAACAATTTTTTGTGAGCTTATGAAACATAGCTGCAGTTAGCAGTTAGCGGTGTGCTTCCGCTACAGAGATATTAGGTAACCTTACCTGCTGCACTAGCAGAGTACTTACAAATTCAAAGAATTTCGCAAATATTAAGGTCCGTTGTTTTTGTGATCTAGACCGTAACATGACTTTATGGGGGACAAGCTATTCGAAAGCAATCACAAAGTATCAAACTTTTGGCTGCTCTCAGAATCATCATATCTTTATCTCGGTACGGGGAATTTAGATTTGTGAACACAATCGATACCAGTGTTCCATGTCGGCTGTAAAATTCTGTTTTGTCGGTCCTCGCGTAGGTGACCTTCGTAAATGCTTCAATGCTGAAGGCCTAATCCCAAACGATCTGAGCAATAAAACCACATTTTGGCCACGTGAAAAATCGATGAGTGATAAAATAGCTGGAGTTTTTGCTTTGTTAAAAGTAAACGGCAAGAAATGTTGCCGTCAACCCAGAGGGAATGTAGCTTTCAACAGTTCAGATGTCTGTTGCTCCACTAAGCTATCAACACAGACAGAAACAATCGGCCGGATGCGTTTGTTGGGATGGCGGACTTTTCTTTCATCCATTCATTGGTTGTGACTTCTCTGAACGCGTTTCCGTATGTGAGTGTGTACACCTTCATTGTGCGCCTATCCAGTGAGCGAACGGTGCGATGTTTTTGCTGAGTGACTGTGCCCGACTCGATGGTGGATAGCCGGGTGGCCCAAATGTGACGAGCAATGTACAAAAACAGCGGCATCAGAAGCGAGGTAATAAAATTCTTTCTGAACCTGGGTGGTGGACAAGTTGCGGGTGTATTCCTGTTTGTGTTCGCGCGCTATGCACTGCATGTGCAACCGTAGCTTTGCACAACCAACCTGACAGGTTTTTGTGTGCGCGCGCACGCCATGGGGAAAGTCATAAAAATTTTTCCGACGGCCCCGATGTGCACACATGGACCAACCATGCTCGTCCGTTGTTTTCACTCCCCCCTCCACCCGCCCAAATACAGACGTGATACCACTTTCTCTCTTCACCAAAAACGGGTTAGTCGACTGAGTTTCTATCTGGGTATATGATCAAAAGTTTACCAGTGTTAGACTGAATCTCTTGAGAACGACAACACTCTTATTGTCCAGACACACACACACTACCGATTGTCTGAATGGGCTAGCATAGTTACGGTTACAGTATTTCGTAGTGTGGGTGTGCGGACTGGAGGGGAGTGGGGAAGACCTAACCCAAAGGCTAACCAAACCCCAGTTTCACATACGCATTGTGTCTAGCCCATCTTTTTACTTTTCCGACTGAGCGACTGAAAGTTACCTAATTGGTGCTTCAGAGCGAGGATTCATAAATCAATCTACAGTGACAGTGGGAAAGCAGCAGTATAGGTGTTGAAAATAGTTAATTTCTCGTCACTACACCGTTGTACATGAGTAGTCAACTGACGATTCACCGAATAAATTGTTAATTTATTTATTGTGTCGTAATTGTAATGAATCCGGTCTGGTTTTGTTGACTGAAGCCTACTTGATACTCTTGTAGTGGAGAAAAGCTAGACCCATACGTATTGCACTACATTTGGTCAATCGAGTTAAACCTCCCCAAAGGTTGCGTTGCAAATATCATGATATAAATTACACACTAAGCTGTGATGGACATCGATTGTTTTCATGCACCTTCGCCTCCTCCCAATTTGCAATCTCACTGTTAGAAGTCAGTCTACCAAACAGTAACAAAATCGTGATTAAATGAGCGAAAGAGCAAGAAAGGAATAAATACGGACGGGAATGCTTCATAGGAAAATTAAGTGCCTTTTGGACTTGACTGATGGATCGCATTACTCTGAAACCACTTTTTTTTACCAAACCTACCGGAATGTTTTGACATTATTCCGTGACTTCAAACTTCCATTCGTCTATCGTGAAAAGATTCGAATAATTTAAAACGATCATCTAGCTACGAATCCCAGACCCTCCTGATGGGTACAGACCAGAAACCGTACAATCCCATAAATAAATATTGCGGCAAACTAGTCACGATTTTGTGCGCTTTTTGATAGTGTTTTTTACTGAAACACTATTGCATCAAATGTCAACAAAAATGAACAGTGACAGGGAACAGACGGTTGTTTGGTGTTACCCTGTTTTCCATTCAAAATTTCAGTCTCTCTGAAGCAATAACAAGGTGTTCATACAGTATGTAGCTGAGTAGCTATAGTATCTCAAGTCAGCAATGCGAAGAATCTTCGGATGCTTGTTTAGGATTTATTTATCCAACAAAATGACACCGCGAAACGGCCGCTTCAGTACACAGTATCTTGAGGGAATCGACTAGTTGAGCATCTCAAGTAGAGAAAAGGCAGTGTTTGAGACCCTTACTTTGCACTTCGTTCCAAACAGACAGACTTAATGCAAGTAGGTTCTTCCTCGATCATTTGAGATATGCGTGAAATTCTGCTAAATCGGGACTTTAGTTGTGTCAGCCAGCTTGTAGCATTGCAAACAATCTCGTCAGTCGTAACTAGTTACGTTTTTCTTGGAGTACCCGAATGGAACAAAATAGAAGGGAGGGCGCCAGGCTCACAAGGTGAAACTATATGGGCCTCGTTTGTTCTGCTGCTGTTAGGTCAGCTGCACTTCGTCTAATCGAGAGTTAAACACAGGTTTATATTGAACATAAAAGATTGTAGAATTCAACCTCGGTGTCGTCTGTAGGGTCATAGGCCAGAAGATCTGCAAGAATAGCAGGACGCTTTATGGCTCACCAAAATCGTTTGTGGCTTTGAGTCTATTTCACACGAAGTTATTTAGTAGCTTGATGAATGACCTCCAAAATGCGATAAACTACATATTCGCTTGTCCACAGCTCTGAAATATTTCTAAAGTTGTGCATGTATACAAGGTCGCTTGAGTTAAGCGTCTATGGGTGAGCAGTATGGAAAGGTCTAGTAGTGTTTTGTGCTGTCGGTTTCGTTAGTTCCAAAATAGAACACACTTACTAACAGAGGAAGAGTTCAGCAGAACAGTAGTCTAGTACGTTTGAGCGAAGCTTGCATATTGTACAACTGCAACCCGATTCTTTCGTCCCAGAGCTGTCAGCTTAAACAATAATTCCTCCGTTCGATTGTTCGGTTGAAAACAATAAGGCTTTTAAGTGGTCCAAAAGTCAGCGAATCCGCCTGCAGTAAGCCAACTACCACTATCGCTTTTCAAATAGAGTTTGTGTGGGAAAATTCTTCGGCCAGTGGAAAAGCAAAGCAGTTTCACTCAAAATCATAATCGGTCCGAGTACGTGCCTTTCCAGGTTCTGATTTTACAACAGTTAATAGCTAGAGATAACCAGTCATAAAGAGTAGATGACGTACATTTCAATTAACTGGAATTTTACTATCATCCACAGCTCACAGTGGAATTCCGAGCATTAGGAATTAAACCGGGTTTCATGTGCTTCGGTGTTAATAATGCTTCAAAGCACGGACAGACCGGCTTGGAAAGAGCCACTTGAGTTGAAAGTTCAAAATGGCAGACACTTGTGATAGGAAAGAAGACAAATGATGGATCAGACGTTTTATCAGGCCGGTGCTTCACGTGCTACAAAAATGCACCGTACGTAAGGTCATTTAAAACTACCAACTTCAAGGATTTCGAGGTGGTGAGAGGGTTTCTAGCCGGGAAGTCCGTAGTTCGCCCAAACGATTTAGTTGCATCTGTTTTGGCAGACTGTCAGTAGTTGTGCCCTCCTGAGTGTAACAAGATGATAATAATAATAAAATAATCGTCCAGCTTTAATGCTCTCTCGGTGCTTAGTTGCCATGTCACCAGAAGGAAGAACTAGGGCAGGGATACTCCCAGGTTGCCCAAGCCTGGACAGGAGAAGTCGATATGCGGTGCTCGCGTTCGAAACACGAACCTTCCGGTCAGCAAATTCCCGGTCTAACCATTGGGCAATCCTGCTCCCCTAAAACATGATGATTTATTATTTTCATAGGGAGGTTCCCCATGCTGCCCACAATAACTGGTCGCAAACTTATTGCAAACTGTTGGTTCGTGGAAAACCGTATCCATATTTTATTTTCAACAGGCTGAAAAGCCTGTAACAATCGTGGATTTGTTGGAAGCACATAGAAGTCTTGCCTCAGGAACATCGCTGCTCACGATTGAAAGCAACGACGTTTATCCTGGTTAATTGACTATAGTTGTAACCCACAAACGCTACCGGTACGACTCGGCTACCAGTTGCGCATTGATTCACGCGGCAGAACACAGACCAGGCTAAACAAGCAGTGGTGCGAGTTCGTCCTTCGCGATTAGCTTACGCGCCATAATCTGTGTCAGCGATAAGCAGGACAAAATGACCTGGTTGGCAGAATGTGTGTGCATGATACTTCATGATAACTTTATCCATGCGTGACAAATCGACTGACTGGACACCCAATCGGTGCTGTGCCTCTCACCTCTCCTCCACTAAGGTGTGAGCTTCTATTACAGCTAATTTCACCAACAGAAGTTAGAATGAGTCATGCATAGGCGGTATCTGAGGCCAGTAGTGGGATACAATTTCACTGAACCTTTGGATGCGATGGTCATGTGCTTGTTTTCTTGTGATTAACCGATAGAATTCCCTTCAACTGCCATCATAAGGCGCCTGTAACCTCTAGTGTGACAAGGAATCTAAAGGTCTAACTGTGTGATAAGGTCTGGAAATTTAACAGCACCTGTGAATTTAAGCCGAAAATCTTAAGGTTCTGGTTACCACTGGCAACGATGCACACTTATATACCACAAGTGGTCGGTCATGGAGAAGCAGTCCATCACGAGTTTCGTCTTGATCTGGATTCAGCCGACGGATTTAGCCGTCAGTCATAGAAACAACCCTGACAATTCACCAGTAGTCAGATTCTCAACGAAGTTCGATGCGCCTCCTGAACCGGAAAAAAGCTTGATTCCAAATATGCTAGGGTTAAGAGTCTGAAAGCTGAACTCGAAGGTCACCCCGGTGATCGAAATCAGGGAATAGGCAAGTAACGGACTGTTTTCACAATACTGTCTTCATGTTTTACAGTTATCAGGCTTAAAATTATACTTTCATGGTTTGGTAACTAACACGTCCTCCTTGAAGAGCATAAAAAGCTGCGTCCGATAGCCACTAACCAATGATTAGTAGTCGCATTCGCCGAAAATTTGAAGCACACAACATCAGATTATTTTCATCCCCTGCTGCTACTTCCAGTTTCGCTCGATAGTCGCGGGGAGCACGATGCCTCCGGAAACAACGAGCAAATGGGCCACGTGTTTTTCTTGATTTTACACAATCCAGTCATAGATTTATTAAATACATGTGGCTGAATTCTAAGCTACGACGATCGACGAGTGTCTAATGAGGTAAACTTTGTGACCATTCATTTTATGTAGACGTCGACCTGAGTAAGTTAGCACCCGGTTAATACAAGTCCCACACTCGACTTTAGATGGTTCACTTGAATACTCTTGGTGGGATATTGCTGTGATCACAGCGGAATCACAGCTTATCGCTGAGACACCACAAACCAACGGGCGGCTACCAATAAGGCGGTCGAATTCTACACCATCAGCGTTCGGATACCCATGGACCGCAAACTTTTGCAATCAAACACCAGTTAAGTCTTCTTCTCATATGCCTCACATATACAACGGGGTCTATCACGTTTCCATAAAAATCTGATCGAAAATGAACTCAAGATTTACTGTACATTAGAAGTCTACCTTGATTATGAGCCAGTGTGTCTTTGGGACTTGATGTAGTATCCTCGGTTTCTAAGCTCACATAAAGCAAGCAAAAGGACGCTGGTTCGTGGTTAGCCCCAGAAATGTCTTTTGCTTGATAAGGCTTCCCTCAAGAAAACCTTATGAGTCTGTCAAACGGTCAAATGGTGCAATGGCTGCTGTTGTTTGCCGATCTTTTAAAATCAAGTCAAAATCCAACAAGGCTATATGGACTGTACGGTACACTAATTAAAATTCTCTTTTATTCTGGGTAGAATAACGTATATTGATGTGGGCGTACCTCACTGAAAAGGTGGCTATTAAGGTCTGTGACAGCTTTCGAGGTTCTTTATCCATCATACACATCATATACGAGAGATTCATCTGGGTTCTAGGTGAGTGTCTCGCAATACCAAATTTGTTTGCAAATGAATGTATTTCGCTAAACTATAATCCTGCTTTGCAAGAAAGTTTAGAACCTGTTTATCCTATTCATTTCTCAAAAGTTTATTCCGCGTTCAACTTTTGGACACTGGGAGAGGCGACCGTACGGTGAAATTCCAGATGAGCATAGAAAATAGCTTATTCTGATGGTGGCCGGCAGCATCTTCGAACCAGCCATGGACGTGTTTCCATTCCTTGTTCACAGTGTAATGAGCATCCAACTTGTTGAAGCATTGAGCGGCTCCATGAGCAAAGCCTGACTTTCGATGTCCCTGTTGAATTAAGCATGAACACTTGAGCAATTACGCACACAAACAACGACACAACAATTGACAACTTTCCACAAACCACCATCAAATTAGCCCGCATTGACGATTGCGCAGTGGTTGACGAAACATGCATGCAATCATCTGATACTGGCCCTCAGCAATTGTGATAGGACGGGAACACGGGGAGGGTGAACGGCACAACTTTTCAGCATCTACGGCGATCATGAAAAGTGTGACAGACCGAGATATTTAGTCTTTCCGGCACACAGCCTATTGCAAAACTTGGCATGATAAACGTCATATTTTGTTAAAAAATACCCCATTCTCATCTAATGATTTTCCCGCAAACCATATTATTGTACTGGGCCAGAAATTTTGGAACGCTTTGAAGGAATTATGAAATACCCTACGGTAAAGTCGGGTAATTAAATTGCAGAAAAAAGGTGGTTTTTTGTTCCCTGTGATACAGTTTACTCAACAGTGAAATGAAGGTTTGAATGATACCTCTTCCTAGCCAGTCCAAATTTTAAGTTCATCAAAGAGGTTCAGAGTGTTCCTTTGATAGGATTGTTGAAAGTGGTGAAAAAAAAGGAAGAGTGGAAAGACCAAAGTAAGGCATAAAGTGATCTTACTTTTCTTATTCCGGTTTCTAAGTCCAATGATCACTCACTGCTTGCATGCCATTAATAAATCAGAAGACAAACTTCTGACATCCGAATTCAGCACAGAATTTCCTCAGTCCTCCTGCATTTTTGTAAAAGCAAGCGGGAAACGTGTAATTTCGGCTTAAAATGGCTTACTCGCGCATCAAGATCTGTTTCCCTCAGATGTCTTGTTCTCGTGCCATAAATGTTAAATCATTAGCTGAGCGGAATTTCACCCTTTTTAGGGATGTCTTAGTCTTGTGGTTTTTTAAATCGCTTACAAGATATGGTACTTCGGTTTCTATGCACTGAAATAGAGGAAACAGGTGTGTACAAGGTGAAAGATGGTATGACGTTATTGGCCGTTGAGGACAGTTTAAATATTTACAGCTCAACTGGCTTTACTCATGCATAAACCAGCTCTTAAATACTACACCGACCATGAGGCCTGACAACCTAGTGGCTTCTAGCGGAATTTACTATAGGAATGACTTAACAAAATCCCCTGGTTTAATTTGCATTTTAAGTTCAAGGTATAATTTTTTAAGCAGTCGAAATTTTTCTGCAGCACAGCTGCAAATAAGTCGTACTCTTTGTTTAGTTTTTGACTCAACATCCTTATTTCTTCTGTTACGAAAATTCCTGTAGTCACACTCAAAACAAAACAACATGAAAAAGGTTAACTTATTGATGCTACACTGTCTAGCTAACCAATGCGTCATAGGTATATGGACCGAAATTGAGCTTGGTTCAGGCAAACCGATAAATGGTTTAAATTACACAACGTATGAGAATCAAAACCAACTAGGATTGCAGGCGTTTTCACGGAAAAGAACAAGCACGAAGGGGAGCGGTGCATCCAACCTCTGAAATCTAGTGGCCATACAGCTGTCTAATCGATGAGCGTTGTCTGTTCAGCACAGTGGAAAACAACAATCCTATTGTGTTGATTGAACGTGTATGCTAGTTGGGAACAAAATGCTCACTTTGTCACCAGCTGAAGCGGGTACAGTGGGATTTTATCCGTAGCCATTTATTCGTTCTGCTATTTCACCTCATTCGTTGTCTCACCTTCCTCTAAACAGCTTAGATCGTCCTCCACTTGTCCTACCATCACGGAAAACAAACGTCTAACCGAGAACTTCGTGATAAACCGAATCAGACATAAATGGCAAATCATACACTCCTTGTACTCGAAGGCAACTTGACAGTATGACCATAAGCCTTCAATGGCCGTCTGAAACCTTAAATGTATACGATTTCTAGCGGGCAAAAAGTGGAATGTTCTTTTTTATCCATACTGTTTTCCAAAGACACTCAGCCATTTAGACTACCCTTAATAGCTTTATACCAGTGAGCAAAGTTTGTGGAGTCTCTTCGACGGACTGGAACGACCCACACTTTGTCTCAGGGGATAAGGGCGCTTCACTTACCATGAGGTAACCATCTAGGGACCTGGACAAATTCACCCGAAGTCGCAGTCAAACAAATGAACTTTTGTTGACCAGTTAGGTCAAACCACACTTTGAAATGTTTCTAGCGCTGATTACAACCATTAGATCCACTACCGTCCAACCATCCCACCTATTTTAAAGGGTCCGGTAATACGCCCAAGTGGTAAGTTTGGCAAAACTGGAATATAGTGGTCTCTGGGTCGTGGCCGGACCATTGCTTTGGGTGAACGGATTCGTGGGAACCGGAGCTTATTCAGTGTATATACCCCAACTTTGCTCTGCAATATGCTTTTCAATTTACCAAGCGCCAACTTTGACCTTATACTTTTTGAACGACTTTTTCGTGGGCAACCTACCACTCACTTGTCAGCATCATTGCAAACAAATGTAAGCATTGTGCAAACCTTACAATCTCTCTGAGTGTTAGGGGCCTCACTGTTATTCATCTGCACACTAGAACAATCTGTAGTGCAAAATTGTCAGATATTTCTACCTTTCCGAAATTTTCGTAGCAGACAGCAACGTGTTAAGTTGCTGTTAAAACTTGACAGCATTTTGTTTTGCTCAAATATTTCCTATGATTCAAAACAGAGGAAAACAAGACTTTCATCAGATATGCCACTGTGTGATTAGTAACGGAAAGAGATGGACCAAGGTTATATCCTTACTGGCCTCGGCCCGCACTTCCGAGTCAGGGAGATGGTGTGTAAAAGTCTCTACAAATAATCTATTGTTTTCCGACTTGAGCGCATGACCTTTTGTTTGGTTTCCTTAACAAGACTTTCATCAGATATGCCACTGTGTTCGACACACTAGTGATTAGTAACGGGAAGAGATGGACCAAGGTTAAATCCTTACTGGCCTCGGCCCGCATTTCCGAGTCAGGGAGATGGTGTGTAAACGTCTCTACAAACTAATCTATTCTTTTCCGACTTGAACGCATGACCTTTTGTTTGGTTTCCTTACCAGTGCAAATAACGTTTGGATTGCCGAAACTTTCTTCGACATCATCATTATCATTATCATCATCATCATCATCATCGACAGCGTTACATCAGTGCTCAATACTGCTGTTTCGCCGCCGTACAACCTTTATTTTCGTATGTGTGCAGTTCATGGTTGTAGGTGGACTGCGAAACTAACGGGGCACCAACACCTGGACAGTAGGAAGATTAGGGTCCCAAACCAAAGGCTTTGGCTAAAAACCTGGCCGCAAGGCAGCGGTGTTTGGCGGGAGATGCAAATGCATCTCAATTTTTACAGAACAAGTCGCCACACATGCTCCAACCTGGAGGACTAGGAGACTGTGTTCGTCAGACCTCTAACCATTGACCATTCTGGCGTGACAGACTGCGATTGCCAAGCAGTATAGTTCAGTGGGTCACCTAAGTATTCAAACCGTCACAGCACGGTGAGGTCTAGACACTTTCTACTCCAAGAATAAGGAAGATGTCCAAGAAGATATTGTAGTGTTCAAATGCACAACCCAAGCTCAAGGCATCCATCTGTGTCATTTGGATCCAGCGCTGAACCGTACTTTGGGCCCTCACCCATTAACGACCTTCTTCCTTCGTATAAAGAATTCAGACAGGAGCACAGCTGTAGGAGGCGACTTCTTCCGGGTTTCAACCCAAGCTCAAGGCATCCATCTGTGTCACTTGGATCCAGCGCTGAACCGTACTTTGGACCCTCACCAATTAACGACCTTCTTCCTTCGTATAGAAAATTCAGACAGGAGCACAGCTGTAGGAGGTGACTTCTTCCGGGTTTTCCTCGTCTAGAAGGAGGCAGAACATCAGAGGGATTTTACCAGTTATCCTCTATCTGCAGTTTCCATGGGTGTTCCTTTGCCCTTTAGTCACATTCATTTAGGATGCGAAGGTTTTCACCTTCGAAATCAAGATTACGATTACTTGTGGTAAGAAATTGTAACCCACATAGTGGTAAACACTAAACAGTCCAGCAATTACTGCCCAGGCTTCTGCGTGATTTAGCTCATCTTTTAGCCTGATTACTTCTACAAGAGATGATCGGACACCAAACGTGAAGATCATGCTGAAAGGATCCAGTGAATTTATAAGCTCCCTCTTCAACTCTTGAACGTTTTCAGACCCATATGAGCAATTAGACCATTAAATTAAGCTTTTATACTCACCATTCCAACGCACAATTCAAACCATTGGTTTTGTCCGCTTGATAGTCCTTAAACCAAGAGAAAAGTCAACAGGCCGGCTTACATACGTGTACTTCAGTAACTTTTTGTTCACTCGATAAGGCTGAGAAATAGGATTTTCTGCCAGACTCACCGTGAAAAGGACAAATGCGAAACCTTGTTTCCAAAAGGGTTATGATGGTGTGATGAGATATGGTATGATAATGCACCATTAAGGTAATTTCATTTTATTTTTTGTATTCTCTTATATATTACCATACTCATTGGCATCTTTCTGTTCTTTCTGTTACGAATCCCTGGTAAGTTAACGGATCAAAAAGTGGTAATGAAAGAAATAAGAGCAGGTTCCTTTGTCATCTGTTAGCCATACACAAGTTCTCCATTATCCTTCGGCTAATATTTAGATCTTCATGATAAATATGTAGCTACGAAATCTTTCTCCCTCAACAGGTGAAAGTTTGGTTTCAAAACAGAAGAATGAAAAAGAAGAAACTTCAGTCGCGTAATCCCAGCGTCGGTGGATGCGGCGGTGTTTCAGGGAATTTTTCGGAAACCGATGGTGACATGATCACAAAAGAAGGGTTTGACGTTGGGCTGGAAGTTGATGATTTGTCAGGCAGCGGTGAGGATTCGCAGCACTATCTGGACGCGAATGCTACACACCGAGAAGCTTCTCCTCCATTTTACAGGCATGCGTCCCATTCCGACGGAGACAATGACGATATTCAATTCACCGATGGTCGAGGAAAAGAGCAAAGCAAGGATGAATCCATGAAAAAATTGGATATGATAAGATTTGCCGAAGGAAAGATGTTACTTAACTCTATGTTACCACAATCGCCGTCTAAATCGGTTCCACTTTCTTGTGCTCTACACGGATTGGGTAGGGTTTCTCCAGAGTTGGGCCGGAGACTTTCTCAAACAGAGCGATTTGTCGGGGACACAGAAATTACAGCATCATTACTGCAAAACAAAAATCTGGATTTCATGAACCAAATGTTGCGCAGCTGCGTTGCACAAAGTGAGGAAAGACAGAATTTACAAGAAAACCAGTCCATTTCACAAAGAGGAACGCCAGATGACCAATGGAGTAAACAACACCTTGTCGAATCGAGTACCCAACCTAGCACAGCAACACAGATACAAATGTGTCAACATATTGGTGATTCCGAGAAGGCATGTGCTGCTCTAACCAGTACCCCAGGTTGGCAAAATAACGTAGTTAACGCAACCCTGCGTGACCAAGATATTTTCAAAGCAAGTTATCAACATCCCAGTCTTAATTCACTCCCACATTCAATTTCTCACTTGAAGGACAGTGAGTACTCTTCAAACACTTTCGAAAGTGTGGCGGCCCAAAAATTGTTTTCTGGATCTGTACCCACCAGCATTACCATATGTCAACCACCACTATCCACCTATAATTCCAACTCGGTCATCACGGAGAGCTCGGTTTATTCAAATCGCTTTCACTCCCCTAATTCAGGACTGTTGGGAATTTCTCAAGATGCCTTTCTTCGACAGTGTCTCTCTTTTGACGGAGAGCTCGGCGTGACCGACAGAATAGAACCGAATGAGGTCAAAAGTCTGGTTGATTCGGAATCATCAGAACGCCAAAAGTACTCAGTATCACAAGCGTTTGATCCAGCAACCAACTACTCTCAAAACCGTTGTTCCATTGCCCAGCGGTTCCCATTTGTGGACATTTCGGCGTTTGGGATAAGGCACTACACACATGAAGGAAACTATCCATATCCAACAACATTTGAGAGCTACGTGACTCCCGTGGTAGCACCTCAGTTAGCTGAGCATGATACACTTTACGGGCGACCGTTTAGTCTGGAGGATCCCTCGAACACTTCGGTATCAGCACATTGTGTGGATCCTTATGTTCAAGCAGATGAAAAGCGAAACTACAAGAACGCACAGTTATTCAACGAAAGCTCAGTCTGTGCCATTTCTGGAGCGAGTACTTATTTAAATTCCAGCTGCCGAACCACGTCATTGAGTACAAACTCATGCTCTCAACTATTCGGAGGAGATAGCATAAGTTCTCCAGATTGTGTTCTACCCAGTTCTGTGCACTTCCAGTCAAATCATTTCCGACCGGGTTTTGGAACCGACCCCGATAATGACTATGCAGCGTTTTACAATACCTACCCAGCGTCAAAGCCCCTCTGTGGTTCCACAACCTTTCCTCATTTCACCCATTCAGTTCCGGGACCGATGGTGGACCTTTTCGGATCACCCGGAAACCAGTCTTTCATTCCACACTCGACATCAACCATACCTTTTCAGTTGTTTGCGAAACAAAATTCTGTTGATTTACCCTCCTAACTTGATTAAAAATACCTCAATGCATAGGCGATCGATTTCCTACAAAGCGAGCCTCATCTGTCTTACAGTTTATTGAAACCGAAACGAAAAACGCTGACATGTGAATTTCTTTAATCCTTCAAAACCTCACTTATCTTCAATCCGCCAATGCACAGGGTCATCGGTTTCGCGAGTTGTTGTCTTGTCGTTAACGGTATGAACTATTTTTTCTTCATTTCTGTGGAACTATCACTCCTGTAAATTAATTTTATCCAAGCACACTTTCAAGAATTGTCCAAATTGACTGTGTTCTGTCTGCTCGTAGCGAAGTGCCGCTATCGATCTACTGAGACCTCACCTTTATCCGGCCGAAATATCCATTCACATATTTGGTGGGAGAGTATGGAACGGAAGTAGCCAAACCGTCCTTGCTAGTTGATCTGAGTGCCTTCGCCAAGCACACCACCCACTAGAAGTCCTCGTTTCCGTGTCACACGTACCAAGCCACGTAACCGTTAGCTACTTATTCCCTCCTCTAAGCTCAGGTTATTCCCGTATACGGCCATCTAATTCCGGTAAATCGTCAAAGTATGCCTAGATTTCAAAGGTTTTAACTGAAGTGACGAAATAAATAACAAGGAAGCATCGCCACAGGACCTAGGCCATTTCGAAGATGCTGACTGATGGCTGCATGGTCGTTTATTTTGCTTCATTGAACACACTCACTTGCTGTGTAGTAGCACACTGAAATTGTTATATGTGAAAGTTGGGTTTTCTTTCCCAGTCACTTCGTGATTTCGCTGTAATAATGTGAAATTAGAAATCCCGACCAAAAACATTGTGTGACTGAAGATTAAATTGGAACCACACGACCCGAAACTCCAATATATTGTGGAACAATCGCTTTTTATACCAGACTTACCTATAGACGAAATTCCTCAAGCCCCTACATCGCTTGGCATAGCTGGAGAGGGCATAATTTTTAAAAATTTGTTGTCAGTAGCTAATCTAAACGATTATCTAGTCAACCCCCCCACGAGCACATAGTGTTCAATTCTATCGCTAACCGTCAGTAGGCCAGGAAACGATTCTAAGCGCATTCATCTTTGGACATTAGTATCTACAAACGTAGGACCAGGAAAGTGACTTACAGTTGATCTAACAGGCAGCCACATGGATCGATAATTTCTTTTCCAAAGAACTTGTCCCACAAAAATCCTGCTGGAGCTCATCAAGAGAAAACTCTTCCCGCATTGTGAGCGCTGGGTTACCATTATCATCCGAAAAAGCATTATCTAAGCTAGCCTGTAAGGGCGTGCCTAATGATGTGATCCAGGTTCTCGCACATTCCATGCGTTCCTTAATCACATTTATAAGATTTTGACTTGCCGTGCTCTTTGAGCTTAGTGTACAACCACTTGGTGTTCTACGCACTAAACGGCTGTTCCTGTTCTTAGGCAAACACCAATTAAGACACGCGAATTCTGCCTCCTCGTCTTTCGGTCCGACCTAACACAACGATGCTAACAGGCATTAGTACTACCTCCTACGGCTTCTCACCAACTACGAAATTTTCCTCTCCATTCGGTATTCCCTTAATCTTTTCCGTACCAAACTGATTGTGATGAACACATGGGCCCCAATTTCCGCCGTTTGTTCGATGCTCTACGTCCCACCGCACAGTCGGGGGACAGTAAGTAGCACAGAATTGCTTTTAACCGGAAAAGCGCATGGGAATTCTCCTCAGGATTGTTAACCCACAAGCACATATCTCAGAACCAAACAAAATAGATTTGGTAGCATAAATGCGCTGCCAGCTTTGCCGATAGCTTAACTGGTTTATGACGAAGAATTCCAATTCTTGGCTATCCCACTGGTTCGGTGACTCAGCTTGATCAACAGACCTGCGAAACCCTTTTTCACATGCACTCATCCATCGCCTGTAGCAGTGAGCTATAAAAACTCTATTTTGTCATCCTGAGGCATCGCGTGAACAAAAAGACACCCGTATTGCACTGAGACAGGATTCAGGCTATACATGTTCCCTGTTGAGCATATGAGACTAGTAAGTTCAGTTTAACATCTACTAAGGTTTATCTGTTGGGCAGTCGGGATCCAAAGGGATTTCAAGCGGGTAAAGTGTTTTGAAAATGGGTAGGAGTTAATCTAGAACTGTTGACTTTGCCATGTATATGTATGTGTGTCGAAGCTTTACATCTCGTCAACAGGATAAATACTTCGTGATGGTTGCTGGTCCTGAATTGGAGGATTCACACTGCTGTTAAGCAAGGATTTCTTGTATGCGTGGAATAAGCTAAATCCTCTCTGGCAATTGCTAAAACAGAAACAACCTCTTCAAAAGGTATGCCCAGCCAATCAAGAACCCAATAGATTACATCAGTAGTCATCTAGTGGTTGTACTACTTCTGTTCAAGAGGAACCAAACTCTCGATACAAATGGGAGTTGGTCAGATTGGGTGAGGGCAATAAAATTACACATTCCAGTTTCTGGAGTTCACATTTGTGAATCTGGAATTTGGCCTTCATTTTACCCCATTTAATCAGATACGCACATGCGCATAAACCCGTGTTGTATTTGCGTCTATTGATTAATTCATTCGGTCTCTGCTTGAGCCGTGTTTGTGCACCAGTCAAAACGTTTTTGTTCTGGTGATCAGCTGCAGTTCTCACGCAGTCACTCGCGCACCAGTGATCCTACCCCTCGCTATCTGATCACTTTATCATTTTCAAAGCGACAACAAACCCTGGTAACGATTCTTCTTTATCGCGCGTTTAAAATAGACTGATAGAATGCTATGGATTCTGAAACCCAATTGCTCACTGAAAAGTAGTTTTTCAACTACAGTCTAAGATGATTCGTCAGCCCCCGACTACCGATTCTTCATATGACCAGAGGAAAAGCGATCTGACTTATAGTGACCTCTATGGAGACAACACTGTCAACTGTAAATTAGTAGCTCGTGGTGGTTCCAAGACAAACTTGTAAAACCGCTGGCATTTTAAGCCATCGTTTGCCGAGCTCACGGTCCATCAAGAAGTCAGTACGTGCAAACTTCATCAAACATTGCATACACAAGTCTAACAGATGGTGTCTACTATTTCAACAAATGGTGTATTCACAAAGATGGGTCGCTCCACAGTTTTCTAAACAGACTAACCGAACATTGAGCAGAACAGCAAGTTCGTCGCTTAGCAAAGACCATCTTAAAGGTTAACTGACATACTTTCGCCAAATACACTCAGTTCCGCACCATATTGGTTTAATGTTCGTTCAGGAAAGTCATGGGTGAAGGTCACAAGCCTCGAATTCTAACATTTGCTGAGGAGGGGTTCCTATCAACTTTGTGTTAACAGAGGTTGTTTTTATGCTCTCTTGGACATGGTTAGACGAGACTGGGCTACTAATCCTTAGACGTGCGCAAAATGCCTTGCTTTCTTATAACCGTTCTTTTGTTTTATGGTTTCCATGTCTAATACTGTCTGGGAGATACTGTAGTTTAGGTTAAGAACAGAGATATTATATCATCGGTTTTCGGTACCCCATAGGATCTTCTTTTGTCGGAGCTTTGTTCACTTCTCCGAAATATATTTGACTGAGGTACGGCATTCTGGTTGCCTGGTTACAGTTGGTTCCTCCCTGACTAAGTTCACCTGCCAGACTACCTGTATGCATTTTCGCCATTACTTCATCACCTTGGCCCAAATGTGTCTGCGACCGGGGCACCACGGCTATGACCCTAAATAACCGCCGCGCGGCACACAACAGCCCGAAACAATAAATTTGCGCTGTCTGTAGGGTTAGCGAGAATTTTTGACAAAGGCTGACAGCACTTTGTTTAATAGACATGAACTACAAATGTGCCGTGCCTAACAAAGTCGGGTCGAACAGGTGCAATCTCAGGCTAGGCCAGTTCGGGATGCAGGTACAACACTAACTCAATGTTTTTACCGGAATCGGTGGTTCCAACGGAGTGTGCCGTATGCTTTTGTTATTGTATCTTATGAATTAACAACGACAACCACTCATTTTGGACGTTCAAATGTAAACAATTTTGAACTTCCGATGCAGCTTGTCGACCTACCAGTGCAGACGAAGTCATAAACGAATTCATAAGCAACGTTGTTTCTCAAAAATGCTCACCCAGTTTTGAGGCGAATCACATGGCATAAAACGACCAGTTAGTCTATGTACGAAGTTGGTAGCCACTTTGAAAAAGTTTTCTCATTATCTGATCATTATTCATTTGTTTTGCACATCGAACCCTGTTTGGTGACCAGCGGAACTACAATTAAGTCTCAGAAACTGCCTTTCGGATGCAGTCCTTAATTTCGCCTGAAGAAAAAACCGCCGATTATGACATACACTGCTTCGGGGAATAAGCCCTCTTTTAAGTATTTGGTTGGTTCCCGAAAGATATAGATCTTTTTTTAGTTTTTAAGTCTACGGTGATATTCTGACTTACATTAGAAACTGTTTAAAGTATTTCGAGCTTCTAAATTTCAAGAAGATTGCAGACTGTCAGAATTATATATCAATTGAATAGAGAGTAGAAAATGAACATAAGTGGACTGTGAGTTTACTTGCCAGGTGCAGATCCCAGATGCCGTTGCAGGTGTGACACGCTTCGGCACAGAGTTGTTACCAATCTAGGGTACCTTATGAGTGAGTCAAACTGCCGCTGAAAAACGGTTGGAGTTTGATGGCATGGGGATCACAGCCGGGAGTCGAAGGACTAGATTAGCATCGGTCAACCAACCATAATCTGATTTCGTCAATCGGGGCACTGTGCTGAAAGTTACCTCAGTGCCTAGAAGATCATTTAAAACCTGGTAATGAAGACGAACGCGTTGTGCATGAAGGTAAGGCCAAAGTACGTGCTGGTTGGTTAACGAGCAACAACAAGTTAACTATCGCCTGGTGGAAAAGGCACAGTTTATTTCGCAGGAAAATACTAGGCATTATCCATTGTCCACATAATGGTTTGCTTACGATGATTTTGTGAACACTGGTCGGGAGAAGTTGTATGCTTTTTCCCTGTATCCGGTACAGCAGATGGTACTTTTCAGTAGTGCATTAGTTTATAACGTCTTCTTTTCCTGTCATCTGTCAATACGAAAAACGCCAGGATGATACTACAACGCGAGAACGTGACATCTCATCGTGCAGCCTTACTGTATAGTGGTAGTAGTTTCGTGGTTTCTGAAAGTTTGGTTTCCAACTCCATATCGCAATGGAGTGGAGCTTTCGGGGAAAATTTGCCTTCCGCCTAAAAGCGTAGTGTACATGCCTTCAATCGCAAATCTGTAACGGTCTTAAGAACTTTTTATTTGGCATGTAAACTGGGAGGAGAAGGTCAAATAGAACTACTTCTAGTATCTAAAAAACTCATTCAGTAAAAAGATACTACAATGAGTCCCACCCGCTCTACATTGTAAATGTGCCTTCAGCGACATTTGCCGATGATTAGTCAATGCAATCTCCAGTAAAATATGTGGCAGATACACCGGAGAATTTGATATAGTATTTGCACATTCGGTTGGTTCGATTAGGTTTTCTGTCCACAGACTGGTTCACAATTTACAAGATGTGCTTTCCTCGTATAAGAACTATATTCGCCTCGAAGTATGTGATATATTTTCAAATGTCACGTTATAATCGTAGCAGTATGTGACAACTTACTGCCTGTGACACAATTCATGGTGGTGCGCGAATGCATCGTGCACTGAGAACAGAAAGATATTCTTACTATGCTGTCCAGATTCAAGGTGCTAGGACGGTATGGTTGCCTTGAGAACTTTTGGGAAACAGAGTTACATATGGACAAAAACGAATGACTGACTTTCATCAGTGGATCATCCGTGTTCACCTCAAAATGTGCGAACAGCTTAATTCTTCTGTTTGGAGCAACCCAGCGGTGTCAACTAAAGCAAGTTGATTAGGAAAACCAAGAGAGAGCAAACTATCTTCACGGACCAACGTCCCTTATTTTTTTCAATCCCGTACATATGTATACTCTCTCTAGTTATTCACTATTTAGTGAATTATTTATTCACTATTTGGTAAGTCTTTCTTCCTGGATTAGTAATTTCCCTCGATCATTATTGCCACCTTCCCGGAAACGATCGCAATTATGTGGTAAATCCTTGGGGGAAGCTAGCCTTCTGTATCGCTGGATTTTGCCAACGCAGGCGAAAATACCATAGGAGTGTTCCGTGTCAGAGTGAAAATCAGTTTTGGCTTTATCAGGAGCCAAAGACGCTACCTGCCTAAAGACAGTAGCTAAGTACTCTAAACAAGTACAATACGGCTACAGAAAAAGTTTTTTAGACGGTAGCCATTTGAACAACGCTCACCAGTTAATGTAATGTAGTTAAACAAGAACCAAAAATGCGTACGGTTCACCGCCCTATGTTGACCAGAAAACACTAGTTTAAAATATGGTAAACACTTCGTCTCTCTACGCCTACATGAAAATTCGTGTCCTACCCCACCCCCCATGACAACCGCACTTCAGTGAGGTAACTAGGCTTCCGTAGTCCACTTGTTCCAAACACGAGTCTTAGAGGTGACAGATTTCCCCATATTCTCACGTGGATCCCATGAATCGCTGCAGTGGGAATTCCTGGGCTAAACTACACGTGTCAGCGTCAGAGACAAACACACCGATTATTCCTCAGCGCATCAGTCTCAGCAGACATTTGTCTTGTTGGATGACCTCTGTCATCATGACACAACTGTTAATAAACTGGGACTGAATGACAACAAGGCAGACGAATTTTTCTGTGTAGGAAGAGGGGTGACCTTTGCCTTTGCACATGTTGATTATTAAACAGTATGCTACTGGGGGGTGACTCAAGACGAAATCTAAAGTTGCTGTGGAATGAATGTTTAGAGATGTGTGACAACGAACAGCTGAAAGCCATCTTTTTCTGCATAGGGTCTCTTCTGACTATGGTAATTCTGATGGGTCGGATGAATTTCATTTTTCCCTGCTTTAGTTTACAATCCTAGATTGCCCCTTCATTTGGACCGTTTCTTCCGAGAAAGACGAGGTAGGAATAAACGCCGATCGGTCGGGTTCGCAAGCCTGTGGCTTGTCACGGCGTGCAGACCTAAATTGTGTACAAAACAGAGCAATACATACATAAATTTTGTGATGACATCCTCGGGTCAGTCAGAACATGAAAAATCTGTTTTGAATAATGACATCATTTTAGCACATCAACCTTGAAGGTAAGCGGAGAAAATACTGCCAGTTCTTCCTAATCCTAGGTAGGATATAGGTAGGAGATATAAGGGATGGGGTCGGACGCAGAACAGGATCTCGAAAACTTATCTGTGACTGAAAGTAATGGAGCATGATTTAACTGATCAGCTTTGCCTTGTCTGGGCTAGAGGACGTTCATGAACACTCTCGCACTTTGACACTTGGCATCTATCCTGACAGCCTTTCTGGGCTGCACTGAGGTCACTTAGGTCTGTCGAATGGAACGAACGTATTTTTAACCTGTCGACCGGATGAAGTCGATAGGTAATGTTTTGTTATCAATCATAGAATAGAGTTTAAGATTCCCCTTAGAGTCAGAAAAACAGTCACTAGATCATCATCAGTAAATCTTCAAACAATGCCTATATGAATGAATACAAACTGCCACATGGTTTGAATTGAACCTGTGCGAAACGCCACTTTTGATTCAGACGAACATAAAATGAATGATAAATGGGCCTCGATTTCTCTGCAGTAAGAAGATAATACCGAAATCATTAGCAAGTGACATCCGGGGTAATCGACAACCATAACACCAGAAGTGAATTCACAGCTAACTAGAACACAAATGAGTAGAACATGCAACATAATACGGCACTAGTTTTTTAAGCTTTACTGGTCAGCCTGAATATACAGTTTTAAAAAATGACCTTTCAGTCGCCCATCAACCACGCATTCTTGTTTTCTTTGTTGCCTAGTTTCCCAAACCCGATCACCCAATGCCTGAATGGATCAAACGTACAGGTCTAGGATCATACACCAAGGAACTCGTCGACAGAAACGGACATATTATGGGTATATGCGTCGTATGGCGGTCATAGCCTTTGCATAAAGAACCGACATAACACGAAATTGCCCCATTTCCGAATAGAAACCATCCAAGAATATCACTGACGTCAGGTTCTTAAGGCGAAGGTGAACCGACCGTGGGATATAGTTTGTGTAAGGGAAGCATTCTTGTTTCTTCCAGCCCAGGATATGTATAAAACGAGTCCACCTAGATGCTAACAAAGAACCCTCCGCAAAGGCACCGACACTGATATTCTTATTATTGTTTGTTTCGGTATCAACAAGCTGGGAGGTAAAACCAGATAACCATGTTGTCTCCTCTGATCTTTCACTCATGTATCAGTTTGTCGTTGTTCCGTCCGGAGTGCGGTGTTCCAGCTATCTTACTGCAATTACTACTACTCCCTGTAATAACTTCCTCTCCATTACAGCCGGAAGTTTGCGCATGGGATTCTCAATATATAGGCTGTTTATCCCTTCGAGCTACCAGCTCCATTCCTCCGCAAACAAACTATCTTATTTTTGGGCGTACCGTGTTGTAAAGATGCATCACCAGATTAAATCCCACTATATCTTTGAAGGAATACACTCATTTCTAAATTGTTGCTGGTAACAGGAGACTCAGCTAAATCCCTCATTTGCGATATGCATCAACTGAATGCGTCGCACACAAATCGCCCCAGTTGACACCACATTCGAGACACCACCATATATTTCCTTGACAGAGCACACTGCTCATAGGATTGATGAAAACTCTAAGTAGTGTATAAAGTCAGGTTATTACACTGTGACAACTCGAATAGCTTGCCATATGAGCTATCATATGGCAGTTCATCGGCCAATTGTCGCTAAGAGCAAGCGAAACCTATGAGCTTTCTCAGTGCATTAGATGTTTTTACGTAAGTTTTTGACAGTGCTGGTCACACCAGTGTGGCCGTTTCTAGTGAATTCTTTCCCAACGTGTCATTTGAGACTGCTGCATTGCTATGATCTGCAAGTCGGCAAAGATCGCACAATATGGAGAGAGGGATTTGGCACGTTTTGACATGGAACAGTGGGCGTTTATCTACTTCTGAAAGGTGGTACTGGGGCTACAGAGCTTGTTGTCTTCCAGATCTGGTTATTGCATTCCTACGTGCGTACTCCTTTCCTTTCGTTTCATCCTAAGCAAGTCAGCGGGTAACTGTTTCTCTACTGGTCCACGCCCTATAGTTCGATCAGGATAGTGAGAGTAGTTTTTCCACATTTTCTAGTCTTACGGCAGTTCAGTGAGCGTGTGCCTGTGCATCCGTGCGTCTTCATATGTGTATTCACACATGTGGAGCTGTACATATCTGTGGAAGAAAATACTGGGCATCGTCCTAGCGTTGGTTTCGCTCACTCTCCTAATGATAACCGCAAAAGCTGGGCAACCGAGATGAGGGTTGGGGGTGGATGTGGAGCTGAAGTAGAGAAGACAGGGAGTGCTGATGCCTCATGTGACTAAACAATGCGGAATGCTAAGATTTTATGGGTATTTAATGGCCCTCCGGAGACGACGACCAAGGGCAACAGATGTCATGCTTGCGTTAGATTGTGCGCTCGTGTATGTGTGTGTGTGTGTGTGTGTGTGTGCACGCGCACTGTTCGCCTTGAGCTTTGCGTGTGTGAATGTGCTCAAGCAAACAGGCACAGTCACAGCATAAGGAGGCGCACGAGATCTCAGAACGTCATCCAATCCATCAGAACGAGGCTTGGTTGATGATGAGAGTCAGTGGGAAAAAGTGAGTCGAAAAGAGACTCGCTTAGACTGTAAGTTGGAATCCGTACACATGGTGTCATAAACTTATTCGGAGAAACCAAGGCGGATAAAGTTGTAGCGGCATTCTATGTTTAAACATGGTTCTAAAACGTATTCCATGATTAATGCACTGAAGTCAGACATGATCGATATCATTTTCATGTACCTTTCTTTCTACCTTACTCTTGAAAGCCCACACTTCTTTAGATGATTACTGGAAGGGTGAGCTGGGTTAATCATGAATTACCGCATCCTACGGTTGTTGGCTGCTGTTCTACAGGGCACACTGTCCTGGTGAACGGACCAGTCAAGTTATCATTGCGATCCCCTCTGAAGACAGTGCAGCCAACTGTCAACCTTTCGTTGATAAGATACTACTTGTACAATCGATTAGAACTCCGACAGACCTGCGAATAGTGTAGTAACGTAGAAAAATACTTCGCAATATTGAATACTGGCCCAATTCAAGTGTGATGCTGCGTTTGCTTAGCACAAACAAATAACCCACTTGCGTCTCATTTGAGTCATCCACTGCCGTGATTTTAATTTGAAGAGGAATGCTCCCCTCCATCATGGGTGGTGGCCCATGGTGATTGAAAGTTTTAGGCATAACTGGCATAGTTGGAATTATCTTTGGTCCCGCTCTGAGTGATGACCAGTTCAGGCATAGGACACAGGTCAGTTCTCTTGGTTCGTGGTTGGTCACTTATGCTTCATAGTAAACATCTCAATCACAGCACGTAGGAAAAATTGGATGCCTCGTCTAAACAACGTTAAGTCACTAGGCAATTCCACGTCCAATGAGTGAGTTGTCTTCTTCTGGAACAAATGGGCATGGATATTCCGGTAAATACACACACTAACTAGTTTTGTTCATGCCGTGTAGAACGATCCTGACGGCAACGGCGAAACTGGTTGTGTGCTGTCACCGAGTTTTCAGCAAGCCTACGTGTAGTCTGATCCAAGAATATCGTACCGAATGAAGCGCCAGGCGACCTGATGCAGCACGCTCAGTTGATGCGGAGAATCTCTGAAAAAGAGATTCGGCTGAGTTCCAGATGAGTCTCCCATGAGGACTGAATAGGCACGCAAATGAGCGCATTTGTAGGTTTACGTGCGACAAATGGGCATGGATATTCCGGTAAATACGCACACTAACTAGTTTTGTTCATGCCATGTAGAACGATCTCCCACGAGGACCGAATTGGCACGCAAATGAGCGTATTTGTAGGTTTACGTGCAATTTTGGTTGAATTAGGATATAAGGTTGACGGACGCTCGGAGGACTGCGCCTTCCTGTTGAGCCCCAAGAACATACGTGCAATTTTGGTTGAATTAGGATATAAGGTTGACGGACACTCGGAGGACTGCGCCTCCCTGTTGAGCCCCAAGAACAGTGAAACCCGCTGTCGAAAAGTTTTCAGGAACATTGTGGATAGTTTTATTTCAAGGGTAGGATTTTGTTGATCTTGACATGATGGAGTCTTGTCTTATCTCTAACCTTAAACTATGCTTATGTGGAACCAAGTAAGTTTCCGGTAACCCCTTGTGCATCATGATAAAGAAAGACTCAATGTTCACACCCTTACCTTCCTCCTCCTTGAACACCGCAAGTGGCCAGATAGGTCGTTTCAAGTTGCAACTATCCTTTCTACAGATCCTTGAGGATGTCTTTCTATCATCAGACAGCCCTAGTTTCCCCAAAAGTTACTTCTGTAGTTTTAACCGAATATTTGCCTATAACAAATGGGAACTGTGTGTGACGACGTTTAGTCTGTAGCCTTTAAATCATTCTTGGACATACCAGGGACCGGAATGAGAATAGGCTCAAAAAGGTGCGTGTTTAGGATGGTTTGGAAAGGATCTTTCAAGGGAAATAACTCCAGGCTTCAATAAAATCTGCAGATCCAATTGGTTGGTTTTTGTTAGTAATGCTTGGTTGCAAACGTTTCGTATCTCAAATTGAACTGAAGTTGCGATTTGCGAGATGAGATTTGTTAGATAAGTCTTGCCAGCTGTCTTAAAACCCATCAAACAAGACATACCTTTACCTAAAACAGACAGAACGAGTTTGAGGTGCTTGTTACGATCCTGCTATTCGTGCTAACCCGGCCTAGGATGGGACGAGGCTGTTGCAACTCAAAGAGTTACGAAGGTTGTTAGCTTCATAGCCTCATAAATAGACAACCATTTATGGAATGGCCATGAACATTTCCTTCTCAAAAAAATCTTTAGTTTACTGCTTAAATGATGCACGTTCCTGTTCATTACGACTGGCAGCAAATAAAGTGATGGTTATGTAAACATTGCTTTGACTATGTCGTCTGTGTAACCGTTTTTTGATTGCCTCAGATAAGGACGGTTAATAGGTCAGCTAAAACATCCTTTCGACGCCTAGCTGCCATACCACCGGAGGAAAGCACGACGGTCGAGATACTGTCAGCACGCCTAAGGCTAGACAGGAGTGGCGATGATGTCAGAGTTGATTTCGAACCGCTGAATTTCAGGTCCATTATTTCGCGCCTTAATCAGTGAGCTATTTAGAGCTCATCTGTTTTATGTATTGAATTCAGTATAGGATACATAGTGACAAGATTTCTTCTCAGATTTCTTTACAGCGAAAAATATTTTCAGATGTATGCAGCGTGGCTTCGAAAAATGCCCATGGGTATTTCCACCAACAGCAGTTCGCGAATAAACATTCGACGCATCCTCTAGCTTTTGACCTAATTCTGACTATGCATTTTGTTCTGATCAATACCGATCTTCCTACAGAACTGTGAAGAGCCTAATTCATGACTGTCGTGAGGGCTTAAGAATGACCGCAGATTGACGGGTGAAGTTGGTCTATATCGGGTTTGGCGGAATAATAAACAAGCTAGTAAGGTCGTAACGCGATAAATGGTTTTTAATTTGCGATTTTTAATGATTCACCAAACGTTTGTTTTCACACACAGTTTGGCCTAAGTAACCGATGTGCCTACAACAACGATATGTTTTTGCTCCCCGCTATTCCACTCGTTAGACGTAATCCGGACACGTGTCGTCTGACAGGGCCCGGGTGATTTGAACAAGACTGGGAGTATCATAGCGACGACACATTTTTATGACCCATCGACTAAATCGGCTGTGTGTGGTTCCACGTGAAATCTGAGCATTCTGCCGCATTGTTGCCGCCCGGCTCACCAAACAGCTTTTGATCCTTGACATGCATTTAGTGAAGTGAAGGAGAGAAAGCCGGTAAATATGCTGAATTATTGGCAAGCTCTCTTCACAACGGCGCTTGGAGCGATAGCTCAGCCTTTTGGTCACTTGTCACACAAACGAACCATGCGGATAGAGTGACTAAGCTGGTCAGTTCATATAAATCATTCACACCCCATCAATTCTCCCCGCAGGAAAGCGTACGCATCGAATTAAAGATCCTTTGGTTGGGGAAACAGAAATCTAATAGCTGTCAGCTCGGCACCTTACGGACTGATAAATCTGAAGCGTTGTTACTCAGGGATTAAAACACCGGTAAGACAGATGTTCATACATCTTATTTCCGATTAAAAACATTGCGAGAATTTTTACCAGCTAAATCAATTGCCTACCGTTGCAGCTATGGCTTCCAGGCACATTTGGGAAAACGGAACGGAACTACCATTATGAAGCTTGATCCAGCTACCTACTGTTCTTTCATTGCTATCTGTTATTCACGTTCAGTGTGCTCATTTCTTATGAATGCAGAGGTTGACTTCGGACTTGCCTACTGCCAGGCCGTTTTACGCAGTATCCCATCTAGGAGAGTGTTAGTAGAAATCTGATACATTTCAGACCTACACCAGACTTCCCAGTCCGACGAACCTTTTCTACCATTCGGACAGGGTAGGGACGAGTGAAGTCCTTTGCCACAATGATCCTCGGTGTGCGAACTTGTTCCATGACGCCTTTTTTTGGATTTCTGCTGTGTGTAGTAAAATTCTACTCCCATCGTACTGATTTAAAATACCTTTCTTTTCGAAGATCAGAGGGGACTCATTGAACCATAAGCTCAAATTACCGTAACTTTCGCGCAGTGCATTTTTATCAACAACAACAGGGGTGTAATTCTGTGGCCATCTCAAAAGCAGGCGCGTCTGTGTGTGGGACTTTTTGCACATACACTGATGTGAAGCTACTCTAAAATGGATAAAAGTTATCAATATCCAAAACCGTCTGCGAATACAGCACCAAGTGTCCTCCATTCATGAAAAGGTGAATTTCATCACTGTGAGTAAAGGAGACGGTTGCGAAAACAGTGAGGGAGAATACTTTCCGAAGAGTCCATTGGAACCTACATAACATGTTGCAACCTGGCGGATGAATCCTCTGAAGAGAAGCCAGATCAGAGGAGATAAAATATGGAAATCGCTCTGCGAAGATACAGTGCACTACTTATGTTCAAAGCCTAGTCCATCTTTCACCTGTTTGTCGAAATGTGCAAATCGCAGTAGTATTAATGGGCCCTCTCAAACACTCAAAAAGCCCTAGTTATAATTTGGGTGTGAAATCTGGCAACCGGCCAAAGACAGCAGGTGATCTGATATAGGGAAAATAACTTTGGGCTGCCGAAAGGTGATTCTCAACAACATACCCGACAAAATCACCAGCCAAGACATTTACTCAGTGCGGTATTTACTGTGTGCTCTATCGGGCGATGTCAGTTTTCGAAATGACGAGCTGTGTTCTGGGTCAACAGGAACTCTGTGCAAACTGTGTTTGGAAGTCAGCCGTGCGATTTCCTTCCTGAATTTTGACTTCTGTATTTTTGTAACAAGTAGGTTGAAGGAAAGAGCCAGTAGGAATCAGATCCTTGTCAACCATTGATTTTGCGTGAATCCTTAACACAGATACCAGGGCTCACGGTGATGTTAATTGCGAAAATGATGCTGTACCATTAAACTGAGCAAAGGACTATCAATGTGAGCGCCTGAAGTTAAAATGGCCCTGTTGTGATGAAAATTCCATTCTAGTAATTATGCACTCATTTTCAAACTAATTTGGTTTTTCGAGAGACTCACCTGGAACCCAGCTGAATCTCTCGGTTTTGATGTTTCCAGGCAACTGAATGTGCTGCACCAGGCTGCCTCATGAGTAGTGCATTACAAAAGTTCCAGTCTGTTTACTCTCCCACAGAATTGAGCTCAGGATCCGCCTCTCCCACTTGATAATCTGTCTTCACAGAAAACCAGCGAGCACGTTGCGTGCTGCGGCCATCAAGTTTATCGAGATTGATTTTCATACAGCTGAGTTGTTCTGAAGCTAGTTTTCTTTGCTCCAGGTAACATTGGAATTTCCATCAGATAAATTACCAAAGCTGTTTCACCTTCCTTAAAGGGACAAAAATAAACTCCGTTTCTTCTGGAGCTTCTTCGTTTTTCAAAAGGGCTAGTTCTCGTTTTGTTCCCTCTCCCATTAGGTCACTTAAGTCCACAGCTCGCAAAACATGAACCCATTGTCCCCATAGGAAGGGTTGCCAAGGACCGGATGAATTGCCTTTTAGGGTGCCCGGTTACCCTTTTCGAATAACGTTCTTACGAGTATATTGTTGTGTGGTCATCCACATTGATTGTTCCACTGATTTTAGCCCTTCTTTGGCTAGACGATCGAATCAGCCGATTGCGGACCCAACTACATTCTCCTAATTATCCAGAAGTACTTTTTATATTTCCTCAGACGTCTCATTGGTTGTCGTTTTGACGATCTGCATGCATTACCATATCAATGCCTGCGGGTGCGGACTTTCTAGACAAGTTCTTCACACTGAGTGACGCACTGTCCATTTCCCGTATGTTCTTCATATCTTGACGTCCAGAAATGTGTTATCTTTGCTTGCTAATCAACTTCATCGTAACCTCTCATACAGTTCCGTGTCTGGTGTAGGTGGACGATTCGGTCCACGTGACCCTGTTATGTAAAGCATGGAACATATATATTCATGTACTTGTTTGGACGGCAGAAATATCTGATATGTACACTATAGATGGCGGAGTGTCAAGCTATCATCGCAGTTGGTCCGATGCTATGTCGAAAACCCAGTCCAATGAAGCTGAACATTCGATCAGAGAACTTGATAACGATGACCTCGAGCACACATAAACACAACTGAAGCAAACTCATAACGGGCTCGGAACACCAGTTGATCTAAAGTTCACATCAATGTCGAAATCATGAGCGACGTGTGCTCGTCACATGGACAATTATTCTGTTTTGTTCAGTCGCTTATCCCATCTAACTAGTTGCGCAATTGAACCGGATAGCAAAAAGCCACACCAATCTGAACTCAACTTTTATCGGTTCGTTCAGACAGTGTATTTAAATCCCGGAGAGTTGTGATGATCATCCCACGGGTGACTCAAGTTTCAAGGAGGGCGTAAGCAGGCCATTGTTCTGTAGGTTGCATGCTCTTTTGTGTTAATATAAAATCTCATCCCTCGAGAGGTTCATTTTGCTCACATTGCAACAAAAAGTTTGACCAAGTGTCAATACTTTCTCCATAATGTCGAAAAACGAATGGCCCAGGTCTGAATCCTAGGATGACGAGCACTGGATTAAGGAAAAACAGAACAAGAAACAAAGGCCAAATTGAACGGATACTGTGTGCGATTCGACTGTCCTTACACAGGATATAACGTATTCTCTAGAACGCTTTCAAAGTGCCTAACGGCAACAACAGCTTGGGTTTGTCAGCAGTTTTATTTGCAGTATGATTAAGTGTTTGATGGGTACATACCAACTCCCAGACTATATTCAAAGCCTATCTACTAGACGAAAAAATTAGCTCGATCTTAATGAAAGATTCGGCTGAACGTAGACCGAAACGTCTGTTTTTATAATGATCTTTAAAGGAGTGTATTTGTGATGAAGATGACTGATACTCTATTCATTGCTCTATNTCTACTCTTTCTCTAGCTGTTTTGTCTCAAAATTCGTCATTTGTTTCTAAAACTTTGATACCCGCTTCTGGTCAAAAGGATGACTTTATTGTGATACTGGTAGTGTTGAGTTCATCATTCCACAATCAGATCTGACTGCATTCTACCCCAGCGCCGTAATAGTGCCTACAGATGTTAACATTCGCGGTATCACTGGACATTCTGTACCTCTCGTTGGTAGTTGCACGATCCCTGTGAGATTACCCCAAAGTACCCCTATCGATTGTGATTTTTTGGTTTCAACGTCCAGACCATCGATTATCGGACTCAAAGTTCTACGCTCACTACAAACCAGTATCACCTTACCGACTTCTGTGAATGGGAATGAAATCAAACAACCGATTCCTAAATGTCCTAAGTCTGCAGGTGGCATGCAAATACCCAGGAGACGAATTATTCCATTTGGCTCACATGAGCCTGTTCGTCAAGCGTTTCAGCGAGTTCATGCCGACTATTGTGGTCCTTTTATCGGCAAATACTATGCTTTAGTCGTTATTGACGCATATTAAAGTTGGTCTGAAGTTTTTCTGACTAAGTCTCCATGTGTCCAATTCACTCAGCAACCATTGAGGAAAGTGTTCAGCCATGAAGGTGTACTAACTGTTTTGGTCACTGACAACAGCACACATTTCACTGCAAAATTCCTCGAGCAATGGTTGAAGGGTCTTGGATGTCGACATCTGTTTACTGCTCCGCGACATCCCCAGTCGAATGGACTTGCTGAAAATTTTGTCCGAACACTAAGGTCTGTCATTATTTCACTCTCTCCTACTACTTTTGTGGAATTGGACCGTGGGATTGATAATTTTCTAATGCAATACAGGAACGCCGTTCAGTCCGTTACTGGGAAGAGTCCCGCCCTTCTATATAAATCTCGTTCGTTGTGTACAAGTCTTGACTGTGCCAAAACGGCTGATGTTACGTTTTTCAAGGGTAATGATTTACGACCTGATACAGGAATAGTACTTTCATCAAATGGTAAACGGATGGTCGCAGTTCTCGATTTGGATGATCTCTCTTGTCATCGGAGACACATTGACCAGGTTGAGTTCAATACCAGAGGTCAGTCTGTTAACGACACTCCTGCAGTTTCAAATACTAATGAATCCTTTGTAGATGATCTTATGGTATCCGAACAAAACGTTGTTTCTGAAGAACGCACTACCTGTGAAGAGTCTGAAGTTTCCATTCCGAGAAGATCCAAAAGATTGTGGTCAAGGCCATCACTGGACTATAAACATCCACACGCTCATTCAAGATGTGGCGGATGTGATGAACATGACTGATACTCTATTCATTGCTCTGTTCATTATTCTCTTGTTTTACTATTCCATATGCTGTACATATTCGCCAATTCGAATACATACGTGCTACTTGTCACGCTGATCTGAATTATTGATTTCTAGTTCGTCTGGTTATTCCGATATACGTGCGAAAATTATTTCTTACAGTATTGCATACGGTCTAATTTTGGTACCATATTCAAGACATCGAATTATTTTTGGTAGAATGAGATTTACGTACAACTTGAGAGAAGAATGAAACTGATGCAAACTCAAGGAGTACGACTTAGTAATGAGTCCTAAAAAGTACTAAACCCATAGTAAATGAAGAGTTTTTCGCAATCGTATCTGTGGCCTTGTCAAGGCTAGACAACACGCGAGCAAAGCATTTTGAGGAATCAGCAATCTATGATCCTTTTCATGGGGAAGGATATCACTTTGAAGTTTAAACAAGTCCTAAAAACCCACATGCAAAACATCGTATACAAGTTCGCCTTCGGTTGATATGCACTTTTCTGTAATTCAAAGAAATGCAACCAAAAATTGCGTCTAACTGAATCAAGAACCACATATATGAAGCATGTCTCAATGTCCCAGAAAAACATCCACGGGTGACTGATGAAGGGCATCTATTACTCTTGTGTCTTTACTTGTCTCAACTGGCATGCTTCTGAGGACGATAACAGAATGAATAATGTTCCCTGTGGTTCCCCTCAAAATTCGCAATCGGAGGAAAGCCACTGACCAAGTACGCATTGTTGTGCTCATGAGTCACCAAAACTGATACATTTCAGCCTTCTCAGAGTCATCTTCTTTCTATTGACCCAGATAGTAACTTTTTCGTGTGGGTTGCATCAAGGCGATATTCAACTCTACCCCTATCGACCGTATGCGATGGGAAAACAGAGCCACACCACCATGTGGTCTGCCATGCAAGGGAGCTGAGGCAATCGTTGTAGGATTAGATAAGTTTGAAACGTAAATATAGACTGTGTTCCATCCAGACGGACTAAAAGTATAGGCAGTGCTGTCCCATTGACCACTTAGAGCAGCTGAAGTCACTACTAATATTGACGGTTCAAAGTATTGTCGATAAATCGTTTAAGATCACCAGTTCCAATCATCGTTGCTCATCGTAGCAGTCGTACAAGATGACACGAGCTGTAGCGTGGACACTTGGATAGTGTCAGCATGGATTAAAACCACAGACCCAGTAGTTTTGTCGAATTTATATATTTACCTGCTTTAAAAAACGAGTGTGAAAATTGCCTGGTAATCCGACTCAATTTGAACGAAAAACTGTTCAATAAGAGAATAGTCCAAGTTTTATTAGCATGACGGTTTTGTTTCTTCCGAACAAATTTTCAAATTTGTGGACGAGGGGTTAGATTCTAGTCGTATTCCCAACGGATTGGGAATGTAACATAAAAAAAATCCAATCTTTGGTAGACCGGCTTACTGCGTTATATTGGGTTCATGCCAAGGGATAATTAGCAAAGCGTAGCCAAAGACTATTCTTGTAATAAGATCAGAACAAGCGTACACGTATGGCACGTACATTGATGTTTGAAGCACACATTTTACACTTGTTCTCGTCCCCTTTCAAACTCAGACTCTCAAGTTAGAAGGACTTCCTTTTAACCTACCAACAAAATTTGTGCGATTTCGACGCTCAATCCTATAGGAATACTAGCCAACTGCTGTTGAGACGCAGGAGTGCATTTGGTTGAGAAGAAAGAGACCACAGCACCGGTTCTCTCTGGGGGAGCAAAATTATATTTATTATTGCGCATGAAGCCCCGCGTTATCGGATAACTTAGGTCAGAATGACCCCTCTAATCCCCCTATTCATCTCGATCGTGTAACAGATACGGTAAGCACTCAAGTCCTGACCGTAAGCTCTTAAAAACCGGTAGATGAATGCAGTTGGCCTTCACAGAGAAGCAACCTGATAAAAGGGCAAAAATATTCTAGTCGTGGAGCTTATCTCTTCAGATAAGTACAATACTACCTCCCCAGAGGAGACGATTCTCATTATGGAATGGTCATCACAATTTTGTGATAGGCAATGAGAGGGGAACCTAGATTGCATGTGCCAATTAAAGAAACAAATTTTTGGTCCCAACACGTCTTGTTATATCAATATTTCCTTCGGTTAAACTTGTTCCACGAGATATCACAGTGGAGCACTCGCATGTGGCAAGCTTTCGCTTTTCAGTGAAGTCCTTTCGGCAGCATATTCGGTCCTCCTCGGTTACCTTTATCCTTGCTGAATACGACAATTTCCCTATTACGTCTCTTACAACTATGTTATCCTTTGTCCACTTCAGTTTTTCATTCATGGGGCTTGCTCGAAGCCACCATTTCTTTTCCCATTTTCGTGCTGGCTGAATGTGGAACGGTTTGAAACTGTCATTGAACTCGTCTGAAAAGTTCCTAATTGAAGTGTCAATGCTGTCCGTTTGTTTTACAGGCACCATCCTGGCTAATTTTGTTGATCTGTCCAAGTACTTGCAAGGGGGTATGTAATTCAGATTGTTAACTGGCAACATAAATTGTTTCACTGCGTGTTCAGTGATTCCGTTCCACATTCGTACACCCTGGAAATCAACTAAATGACTCTCCAATCCACTTGCCTCAAGGGTAAATTTTATCGGTTTGATCAGTCGTGACGGACAATAGGATAATGATGATGTTCAAGATTCATCTCAGTGTCCAAATCGTTCTGTTTCCTGATAATCAGTCACAAAGGAGAAGTGAACCCAAAGAAGCATTCTAACTTGGTCAGATACACACATCTTCAAATCGAGTTGGTTTCAACGAAAGATTCGACCGAACCTCCCGTTCGTGATATTCTCCAACTAACTGTGTCGCACAAGTGCCGCCTCACATTTAAGTTTTGTTCTACGATATTTAAGAAATCGCAGTATTTTCTTGGCAAAACGCAGTTCCCTTTGACATTCCGAGCATTGTGCCAGTATGTGGTCAAGAAGAACTTAAGGTTGACGGAAGCCCAGGGATTGTGCCCAGCTGATGAGTCCTAGTAAGGACAAAACCGGTCATGGGCTATCGATGAGTAAACTCAAGAGTAATGTTCCTTCAGAATAGTATAATGCGATTTCACGAGTATCCTACTAAGTATTACAATAGGTGGCCTTCATGCTGCATATTCGGTTGAAGGATATCACAAACGAGAGGTTTAGCTGGGATTCAGTTGAGTCTCCCGTTAGAACCAAATGAGTGTCCAAAAGGGTGTATTTCGCGAATCACTGTGACTTATTCTGGTTTGAATAGCACTTCAGACTTGTAGTTCACCTCTATAGGTTCCTTTAGTTACTCTTTGAAAATTATGTATTTTTTCCGTGGTGTCTAGGCTTGTGTACAACACCGTCAGTTGAGAGTGGACAGTCTTTATTGGCATCAGCTTCTGGAGCTATCCGGCGCGCAAATCCGCCACGAAAAGTGTAATTCACGTCAGACTGATACAGCAGGTAATGTCCTGGCATCTCATCACTTGAAACTAACTAGATTATTTTGTTTCGAGTGTTTACCATTTGCTACGGACGCAAGTTGCTAAATTTGTCTGTGATTTTCGGCAGCATATAAATGAAAATTGACTATGCAGCAGAGATGAGCCTCCAACATCGGGATAAACTGTCGATAGATGTCAGGAAGGGCTGTCGTCCTCTTGTCGGCGCACTGCTAAACCACACCAAGTACTAATATTCTCCTACGCACCGGCTTTATCACTTGACTGATGATGAAACTCTGGCAACGACGTTGCCAGGCTGAACAGAACACCGGCCTTCCATATAGCCATAGGCACGATATTTCTCTCAAAATTAGTCGTGATATTAACTGTCCATCATCATTAGTCCGTGTACATTACAGAAGAACGTACAGTATCTTGTCCTAGTTCCATGTGAAGATGCATTTAGAGTACAGATAAAAACTTGCTTTCACAGTGTTTTTTTCAGATACGGAAAGGATAACAGCTTGAGAAGGTCCCACGTTCTAGGCGCAGAAATAATTTTGCTCAGGCGGTTCGAACTAAAGAGGTACTTGATAGATTACCCGACTGAATATCGTTATTGACATTATGCTCTATCCATGCTTGGCAACCTGAACCGTTTTTGTCACTAATGAACCATGTCGGCGGCCACAAAAGTCAGGTGGGTTAAAGATAAGCGTCTATTTCCATGTGGTTTTCGAGAAGTTGAATTTATTTTGCACTTTTTGCGCTACTCGTAAGTAGTTAAAGTTGTGCACGATTCGAGGTTGGTCATTTCCATGTGGTGAAAATTGATCATTCACAGTACAAACCGGAGGTAACGCAGTCGTGAAAAAGTAGATACACCATAAAACAAAAATAAGAGGGGGGACATGTTTTAAGATAGGGTTTGAATGAGCCACGATTCAAGCGCAAAGAAAGTGACATGGGAAATCGGCGAAAATCGGTAGAAAATTGGAGCTATACTTGATAGTTAGGAGGTAGCGGATGGAATCCAGTAAATTTTTTGGACAAAATTGGTAGAGGTTACAAAAATAATAAATTCAGTACAGATTGTACCAGACAGACCACCGTACCCAAATAAAAAAGTGATGGATCAAGTAATCAAGATGAATTTCTTTTCTTCGAGACCGAAAACAATAAGAAAAAGTGCCCACTTCAGAACCTACAGACGAGAATGAAATCCATGTGTACGAAAACTATGTAAGTGTTAAGACTGATCTCAGCCAAATCTCACGCTCATAATATTTTTGGACTGAAAACCTCGTACGAAGGCATTTGCAGTTAACACAATAGTGAACATATCGAATCGTATAGAGGAAACTACTTGTAGGGTGCTAACCTAAACACGAATCAGCCTTTAGTTGAGGAATATCATAAACAAAAAAGTCAGTTGAGTCTATCGGCACTACCGAGATAATCTTTAAATGAATCTGTTTCACCCATTGTGCACAATTTGGTGATAAAGTAGAAAAAAGACTGGTGGGACCCCAGTGACTACGCCTGCATGATGAGGTCGAGAAGGACAAAGCTGGTATTGATCTGTCGAGGATTTTTCCGCACCGGTATTTGGAGTGTGCCATGTCCCAGGAAAACTTGGAGTAAGAGTGATTATGGGATGCAATCGCACCTAATTGTTTCAAAATTATGTTGGAATGGGCATCGCCCATAAACATGCGAAAACTCTGAATGAGAACCGGAGAGAAGTTTGAAATGGACATCTCGACAAATAGGCTAATTTGCATATCATCCAGGTTAGTCCGGGAGACCCAGCTGAATCTCTAGTTTATGGTATTCTTCAACTGAATGTGCAGCACAAAGGTCTTCTCATATTTCAGTTGGCACGATATTCAAGATATTGTAATATATCATAAACGAGAGATTTAGTTGAGTCTTCTGTGAAGGCCCATTTGAGTTGCAAATGAGTGTATTCGTTGAGATCTGTGCAGTTTGAGTTCAAGTAGGACGTAAGGTTAACGAGAGCTCGAAGAATGCACCTACTTGATTAGCCCCAAGAGCGAAGAAACTGATCGTGGGCCGTGGAAGAGTTTTCAGCAACCTTGTGAGTAGTTTCCTTAATGAATAAATCAAGACTTGCACGATCTTAAACAAAAATACTTACTGAAGATTGTGAAGGTTAGTCGGCGCTAGAGAGAAGTTTTAGAACCAGGATGTTTGCAACCGACAATAGTTTTATCGGCAAATTTCTGACCAATATGGAACGAGGGTAACGGGGGATGTTTGAGACAAACGAAAAACAGGAAAGGGGATAAAGTAGTCCTGTGAAAGATACTAGATTCCTTGAGAACCTGGGTGAGTTACGCATCCACTGGATTCAATATATGGGATACTGGCGGTATCGTGGTTGAAATCATTGCCAGAACGAAGCAAATGTCTTTCGAGGGCACTTAGGTAGCGAGAAAACCAACTTGTGAAATGTCAAAAACTAATCAGCGTGCAACACCACTTGTCTAATTGGAGTTAATTCACCTTCCTTTTTAACTCTGTATATGCTCAGGTTGGAGGTAGAACAATTTTTGTGTTAAGAGCGGATAATTTTTCGGTACTACACAAAGATTGTCGACCCGAAAACTGATGTACTAGGCACGATAGCTAACCCTAAATGACTGCCAGGATACCGTTATTAAGTATTCCTACCACTGGGACTATTTAGAGCACGCAATTATAAATGTCTTCATCGCAAATCTGACCTCGGCGTCTCTGGAAAGCCTGTTAGACCAGTTTCGTTTGAAAAAGTCCAACGCAGTAAAGTTTCCTTAATATGACATGTAGCAACTAAATATGTCCATTGGAACAAACACTGACCCATCTCAGGCTAAATAAGAGTTAGTGGACACCTTCTGTTTTGAAGAATGTCGAGAAAAATCTAACCAAATTGGTAAACACTCATGATGCTGAAGGTTCGGAAGTTCCTGGAATTTGGCAAAACACGCGTCGTTGATGATTTCCAATAAGAATAAAGACACCTTCTTTTTGAAGAATGTCGAGAAAAATCTAACCAAATTGGTAAACACTCATGATGCTGAAGGTTCGGAAGTTCCTGGAATTTGGCAAAACACGCGTCGTTGATGATTTCCAATAAGAATAAAACAGCTGTACAGTCCTTCTCAGCATTTTAACATAGATTAACTTCACTTACAGGACAAAATATCTATTTGAAAATTGTGAGTGAGTAACCTTACATTAGCCTGTTAGACCGCTTGATTTTGTTTTTATTAACTTAGGATTTAGAAATCTACTACCATGAACTTACATTCTTTTGTTTCGTTCAACGCCAAAATACAAAATCTGTCCTGGTTTATTCTTGTAAAAGATGCAACTTTAATTTCACGCTTGTGATCAAAGCTGGTTGACGACCGGCTCAACCTGCTTATCGCTTTTGACCCCAAGTGGCTTTTCTAACTGACTGCGGCCATCGGTAAGCTGTTTCTACCCGACTTGAACTACTGAACCTTTGTCACTCAGTTTTCTTCCGTACAATGTCAACATTTAAAGAGCCGATAAGTTGCGATCGAGATAGCAGTGAGCAAGAGGTTTCATGTCACAGCTTTGGCCTCTTGCACATCACCTATTATTGTTCGAACTGTGAATGTGGTGACAAAGTACAGAAAGACTGGAAGCGTGTTTCAGTGTAAATCCGAATAGTGATACCAGAATTTCAGATGTAGAATATGTAGCCTAAAAGCACAAACAGTTTCAATAGATGGAGCGTGGACAAGTAAGCGAAGAGAATGAAAACCCTTTCAATTCATGATATGGAAAAATGTCACTAAACAAGAGTTTCTCGTTTCACAGAATACATGAAAATATATGTTTTGTATCCAGCTCTGGTTCTGTTTTCAAATGTATTTCGTTGTCGGGACTCGAAATACGGTTAACGATTTGTTGTTTGTTGAATATGAAACGAAAAACTATCTGTTTTTAGACAATTCCCAAGCGGTTTTCACATAGACTAACTTGTTAAACTGTCAGTCACTAGGTCGATGTCATTGTACGTTGCACACAAATTGACTGTCACATAATCACCTTTGCACTGTGTAGCTCACACATCCTGCCACACAGGAAAAACCGAACCATTCGACGTCAATGAACTGGCCACTTCTAACGCGCGGTTCTCGCTCCCTTATTCTCCTTACCCTCGGTGAACAAAGCCAAAACTTCGCAATGCACTACTCATAGGGTCGCTGAAAATTCTTCGACAGCCCACGACCGGTTTCGCCCTTCTTGGAGCTCATCAGGTAGGTGCAAGTCCCCGAGTCCCGTCAACCCTATGTTCTATTTGAACTAACTTGTCAAAGAATTTTCAGCAACCTTAAGAGTGGTACGTTACGTATATACATGTATCGCGATATATTGAATATCGTACGAAACATGAGGCGGCCTTGTGCAGCACATTCAGTTGCCTGGAAACATCACAAACGAGAGATTCACCTGGGTTCCAGGTGAGGTGA
>NW_008751657.1:5129987-5204291 GCF_000715545.1 Opisthorchis viverrini | reverse complement strand
ATATATATATATAATCCAGACGCTCATCATCAATTAACTCGTGTCATCTGCTGTTTTCGATTAGTTGGAGGTTGGCACTCATTTGCTTGTGCATATGGTATATCCAAGTAATTAGGCCTGTGCCGTCTTAATGAGACTCGATCTGATCTGACACCGTTCCTAAGCCACTTCCTCTGATTAGTTTTTGAATATTGATCAATGACGAATTAGTCTCTGGAAGACGGGTGATGGGGCACAAATATCGATGTAGCTCCGTAACCACTAGAGTATCTTCGGGTTGGCGTAGTTGGTTAACTAATCCCACAATGTTACCAAGATCATACGAATGACAGACGTTACTGATTAGGAGATCTCGTAATCAGGTCAACACATATACAGCGGTTATAAAAAGTCACCAGTCCGCTATTCTTTTGTTTTCCGCCATCCTACTATATCTGTTGCCATAAGCTGCAGCTGCTTGAACCATTGTACGGGCGTACGGTTACCCAAATGAACTGAAACTGCCGCCAATGGAATATGTGTTTCAGCCAACTGCTCAGTGATCATATTGACACTGTTGCGGATTGTATCCAGAATGGCAAGTAGGTAGACGATGCAGTTTGGAAGAATCATCATCTCATTTAGAGGGGTATTGTGCAACCTACCACCCAGAATCAGGGATAATACCATCTTCTGACCAGGACTTTTCAGCAAGCCTGTTCATTACTTACACGGTGCTCTCACCAGATTCGAGCAATATCTCACTTCACACAGATGCCAAACATGTCTTAACTTTGCGAACGCAAAGTTTGTCTTGAATATAGGCAGTGCAACCTCATCCGAGATACCTTTGCCAACATCGATAACCTCCGAGCTACACCGAACTCTCTACCGCTTGTAGTACATCATCTTCCAGGGTGATAGCAGATGGGGATATTTCCAAATTGTGCAAAACATTTCGAGTAGGGCAAACCCAATCACAAGACGATCTAGACCAAACCAGATTTGTCACCTGCGAAATCTAGACCAGTGTCAAGAAGGATGTCGTTGAGAACAAAGTTGGAAAAGGACGAGTAAATAGGGTAAACTTGTTGCATACCATTGGTGACAAATTCTGACAGGTCCCAAATTGACCACAAACTTATTTGTATAACGACGTGTTTGTCTGGCATTCCATACGTGTACAGGCAATCCTAGTAGACGTCATGTTCTAGAGTCTCCCGAACGGTGCAACTTTGATGCACATAACCTTGACCAAGGCAGAAATGGACTTGCACCCTTCACAGACCAATGACTTAGCCAACGTAGGAAAAGTAGCCAGTTTTTGTGCACTTGGCATAAGGTTAATTCCTATGTGGCTTTGATATTCATTGCAAACTTTTTTTTAATATCGGGGTTATACTCAACTTACCCGAGGATGGGGCGGGACCCTTACGTTAGAGGGGTGCTAATTCCTAACACGTTACCACCATCCTTGAAAAGCGATCAGAACAGAATAATGAGCCTGACACTGCGTTGGCTGAGGTACGCGATTCCTGCTTTCAATCTGTAATTCTCTAGGGGATCCAGGAGAAGAGGTAAATGCATTTGATACTACAGAAGGTCCGGGAGGTTGAGTGCTCCGTCTAGTGCTCTAGTTTTCATCAAAGGTTGCGTAACGGTGTACCATAGGTTTCGCTAACCTCTGAGGTACACATTCGTCACAAAATAAGGCATTCCAAAGTGATGGACTGTTGATTTATTTGCAACCGAACCATTTTAATGACACTGAGTGAAAAACTGAACAAAAAATAAGTCATACGGAGAGCAGAATCACGGTATGAGAGGGAAAACCATAGAAAGACAACTGTGATGGGCCACTACAATATCAATGTAGCATAGTCTGAGACAAATGCATGCTGGTGGCAAGTAGGACTGAACCAATAAGGTCACCTAAGCTAGTCGTGAGGGCAATTGCGGCCAGGTCTAGCGAGGCGAGCGAGGGGTGGGGATCCGTTGTATGGGAAGCACATAGGCAAGATGCACCGGACCGCGGTGAAGTTAGGTGGCGCCAACATGTGACCACAATCCAAGTGGCAAAATGCAAAACGATGAAGACCTGGGAAGAAGAAGTAAAACGAACCGATCACACACAGCAATAAAATGCTTTGGAAAACTGCGTATTTGGATGTCCAGTAAATATTCTCGGGTGAATTTATGACAGCGGTTGAAAGTAATGCTTTCAATGGAATCTTATCGCATGGTTATGGCTATAGATTGTTAGGAGCGTTGAGGAGATAACGGATAAATAAGTAGCACTGAAATAAGTTTTACAGCCTCTCTTACAGAGGGGTCAACGCTTACTCAAGGTAAGGTCACTACAGACACGGATCTTTTTTTTAATACAGATTAACGGTCGTGGTGACCTGATTGCTTTTTCGAGTACGCTGTTGCGGATGATCTTTGAAAAGCAAGCGACAAACCAAGCTGAGTGAATCGTCCTGGTCGATTTTTAATGGATCGCAGGTGCAAATAGTCTGCGGAACGATCGCGAAGGAAGAAATGAAGTAACACTGGAGAATCACGGACCGGAAATCTGTCACAAGTTTGTACCGGACAGACGGGTTGCAGTGAAGTGGACCCTAATTATCCAGTATCGAACTTCTTTACGAGGAAAGCTTTTTAAATAACGCGTAACTGTTCCGGAATCTGTTCCTCATAAGTGGCAACTGTATGTGGACGGGCTTTTTTGGGACCGAACTGGTATTTCTGGGTTGTCCCACCAAGTGGTCCTAGTTTTCTATGCTCCCACCTATCGGGATATCCATTATCGATTAGGGTACTCGTAACAAACTTTGGCTCTGCATCAACGACGTCACGAGTGCGGACCCTGTGAGCCATGGTCGATATAGACCACACAAGATTTTGCTTGTACATCGTGTGAACAGATATATAGACCAGACAGAATTTCCCTATGTTACACTGTACTCTGTAGCATTCCGTCTGGCTTTTTCGTCAACCAGTCATCACGAAAATGGAAATTACCAATTTATGCTCTGCACTGGGACTGAGTGCAGAATGTGCAAGACTGAAATTTTTAAAATTCTCACCGGGCTACATATTGAGAGAATACTGCCGGCATACTGATGACAACTGTTTGGTGCTTTCTCTCAAAAGAAGTTTAATTTTACCCATAAAAACGTCAGCTGAAGTGGGACCGAGTGGAAAACCCATCGTCACTCCTTGTCTGCATATGGCGGCAGCGCTAAACGAAAATTCAGTATCGAATGTACACTGTTAAGCTAACTCTTTTACATCATCCACGAATGAGTGAATTAACGTGTAATTGTTGGACAAAATCGTAAACGTAATCGTCTGCTTCAACCAAAGAGGCGTTACTAAAAAGATGTGAAGTTTAAGGAACATATAATTTGTTTGCTGAACTGCAGATTGTGCACTCAGTATACTCGAAAGTCGTGCGTAGGGGGTGTGTGTACGGTTGATTTCTGATTGGATCGAGTATTCGCCTCAGCTACCGAACGACCAAAATGTAGTGGGATACGACGGGCCTTTCTGTTCGGGATTCTTGCATATGTGGCACCTGATGGTCTGTGATTTCCGTATATTGTCCTGGCGGACACTTTTGTCCTTTTGGACCCCTTTAAGAGAAAGCCCGTAGATCCTTCAGTGCTTTCATGTTTGCATATGATAAAACTTCCGTGGTAATGAAAGTTTCGACGGTAATTGTGGCAAATGTTGACATCTTCCGTATTAAATTTACCTTGAGTATAACGGTATGTACGCCGTCATTGAATGATTTTATTGAATAGTACTTCAGGGTGGGTTTCTAAATCTACTTGGTCCGTTTTTTGTGAGCGACAATTTAGGGCCTACGGATAACACCTCGGGTGACACCCCATCAACCACATATATTTGAAAAAAAATTGTGAATGTAAAGTTCTGGTCCTTTCGGAAGTGCTAGAAAAGTTCTGCTGTCTTCAGCTGTCTCTTTTGTGTTCCACGCTCCGTGATTGAAGTTACAAAGCCGTTGTATTGGTTATCCTAATTTGGCCGTGGGTATTCACAATCTTGCCTGCATCGACTCGCAAAACATTCCAGTTCCGCGAGTCATTTGACTCGACCAATGAGATCCATAAAACTCAGTCGGGTACATTCTGCACCTAGTTTGCGTCACTTTCGTGATGATGGGTTGACTAGTAAGCCAGACAGAATGCTACAGAGTAGAGTACAACATACGGAAATTCTGTCTGGTCTATGGCTCTGCTACACGATGTACAAGCTAAATATTATGTGGTGTATATCGATCATGGCTCACAGGGGCCGCACTCGTGACGTCGTTGATGCAGAGCCAAAGTTTGTTACGAGTACCCTTATCGAAAATGGATACCCCGATAGGTGGGAGCATAGAAGAGCCAAAGTTGTTACGAGTACCCTTATCGAAAATGGATACCCCGATAGGTGGGAGCATAGAAAACTACGTCCACTTGGTGGGACAGAACTCAGAAATGCCGGTTCGGTCCCGAAAAAAACCGTCCACAAAGATTCCGAGACAATTACACGTTATTTAAAAGCTTCCCTCCGAAAGAAGCTCAATACGGGACAATCAGGGTCCATTTCACTGCTACCCGTCTGTCCCACACAAACCTTAAACAGGGATTGCTAGCCCGTGACAATTCAAGCCCGCGACTTCAAGCCACCCCAGAATTTACCATGCCAAATCTTTCAGCGTGATTGGTCAAGTACCGTCCAGAGATCATCCACAAAAACACTTGAAGAAGCACGGGTGATTGCAATCCGGATACATATTCAAAGCAATCGTTCGAAAATACCTTCTTCAGTGATGACATAATCATTCTAACCAGTGTGAAACAAAGTGGAGTGCATTAGCAGAGCATATTTTCGACCATAGCAGAAGTTCAAGCTCATTCATGTGATAGGTACGATTGGCTTCTTGTCGTTGCTCCACCGGTACGTGTTGGTGCACCTGAACTGCAAATGTTCACACCCTAAACGATGGGATTGGTCAGCACGACGCCGCCCATATCCACCGACTTGGTTGTCGATTGACTGACCTATCGACCAGGACTTATCAGTCAGACAGTTCTGAGAAGGAATGAAATGTGCGGAGTTTGTAGGATTTGCTATCATATACTACTTTCAGTTGGACAATTCTCCAGTCCTAAAAGGATTATTCAGAACAGTCCAGACCGGAGGAGAGAAGCAATGACCTCATTTTATCGCTCACACGCGTCGGAAATGCTAGATTGTAACAAGCACTTACTCCACTACTCTAGTACAAATGTAGGCCGGTGAATGTATTAACAGCATCCAGTGTCCTGAGTATCTCAGTTTGCAGGACATTCGAGATATCGCGGTATACCATAAACGTGAGATTCAGTTGAGTCTCCAGTAAAAACCCAGTTGATGTGCTAATGAGTGTATTTGTTGAGAAGTGTCCGATTTCGGTTCAAGTAAAACATGAAGTTAACGGAAACTCGGGGAGTGCAGTTACCTGATGCGTCCTAGGAAGGGCGAAACCGGTCGTGGCTGCAGCAACCTTGCGAGCAGTTTCCTTTAGGTAATGTGACCTTTTCTATACTAACGAACCGAGTATTTCATTTCCGTTCATCATTTTTTAAACTGTCGCTCTCAAACTCCTGCATGAAGGAGATTCCATTACACACCAAAGTTGGCAAAACTGCTTGGTACCATATAACTTTGAGTAGTGTTCAAGGCAAAATAATTCACTCTACGTTTATCAATCAGATCCACGAGGGCATTCAGTTATACAGAATATGTTCAGCGAATAAATGTATCTTGATTTCGGTTTGCTATAATAACTAGCTCAATAACTCTCCTATCATCCAAGTTCTCCTTGATGCAAAACTGCACTTGGACGGTTTTCTGAAGCGACGCGGTCGTCTGCATCAGAATGACTAGTGGAGTTAACTTTTCCGGACACTAGAGAAGGGAAATCCAGTATTGTGTGGATGCCCACTATTCAGTTCTACGGTGTGTGAATTGATGTCCGCAGTAGATACGTGGAAGACTGCAACTGCGCTAGGGTCTTAGTTGCTAATATCTAGAGAAGGGCTTGACCTGCTTTTTTAGCCCCTAAGCATCCTAACTAGCAAGATGTCACGTGACGCCGGAAACAGCAATCTGTAATCAATAAACAGGCGAAATTTCCTGTAGATTTATTGTATTTTCAGGATACTGTAATCTTTCACTGCACAACAGTGAAGCATCAGTGTCAACACTGAAGTTGCTGTCTTCGTTATTGATGATGATGGGTTTTCCGCCGGTCAAATTTAGTAGCTTTACGACAGTTAGGCAGCGTCATCTGAACTGGGCTGAATAATCTATTCTTTATCTCATCACGTGATCATCTAAAAACCCGGACTACTACAAATGAATCAACAGCCACACAACTGAGTTTTCATCGAACGGTTCAGCTCACCAATAGTTAAAAGTGTCTTTAGAATTCACGATAACAAATGAAAGAACGAATTTATAGTCCAGGAATGATTGTACACCTCATTATCCTTAACAACACACACACACCAAAAGATTACTCCCGAGTCTAATTGTGAAATTCAGCTAAACTTCACAACTGGACAACTAAGCTCACCAGGGATGAATAGAAATCAATGTGTTCGTACCTCCCGATTTCAAAAAAATGTGGTATCCCCTGTGGTATCCAGGAGCTACTGAAATCTTCCGGTCACCTTTGGTGGGAAACAGTCTTTGGGGCCACATAGAACCTAGGGTGAGAACAAAGCTCTACAAGCTGAAAACTTGCCGGCCAATGGTGATACGGGTCTGAGGAACGTGCTCCAGTCGATCAAACATACATTCCACCAAAGACGAACTCGGGTTGCGAATATACAACTGGCATCGGTCAGTCTTAGTGAACATCGACGTCAAATGACCCAGAGACAGATAGGTGACCAATAACGAACGAACATAGTTGAACATTTAGCGAACCACGTAAAGTGGCAAACAACGGTGTCTGTAATCCAATAAAACCTCATGGTGTTGCAGTAATGATCTGACGACTTACTAACGTAAGAGACAATTAAAGACAAAATGAGACAATAGAGTTAGAAAAATGAACCAAAAGCGATTCCCCTACTAACCTGCAGGAACCCAGCTGAAAGGTACGCGACAATTGTACTCAGTGGAAGGGTTTCGTGAGCATCTTCCGATTCCAGCATTTTATGCAGCATCAAACTAACCATAGCAAGGATCAAATGAATGGGTAAACAGCAGAATAGTATAAGCCGAGATGCACGGCGTGAATCGGATTCCACGTCTAATTCCAATTGCCGTTGTTGTGAATTGGGTACGTTGTAGTCATGTTCAGTTGATATCAAATGCCAACAGTTACAAGGTAAAGAAGAGATAAACGGAGAAGAGTTGGTCTCGCTGTTGTGTGGAACATCGGAGGAGCACTCCGGACTCGTGTAGTGCTCGTGTTGGTTCTGATCCACTTCATTCGAAGGCTTACGGGACCAGGGAGGCGAAAGTGGCCGTTTGCGGGCGGCATGGATTCGGGTAATCATTCGGCTGACTACAATCGATCCAAAACAGCCCCCAACACCTACAGGAAAGGAAAGAAGAGAAGAAGAAGCGTTCAGCTGTAGCACCCTTTCGGTGCCTACCTGCCATGCCACCCAAAGGAAGCACGAGGGCTGGGATACTGCCAGGTTGCCCAAGCCTAGACAGGGGAAGTCGAGTGGTGGAGGTCGGATTCGAACCACGAACCTTCCGGTCAGTAAATTCGCGCTCTAACCACTTGGGTCATCTCACCCCAGGAAAGGAAAGGGTAATTTGAAAAGCAAAGAATCAACAAACCAAGTGATACCGCGCTCTAACCCTTGGGTCATCTCACCCCAGGAAAGGAAAGGGTAATTTGAAAAGCAAAGAATCAACAAACCAAGTGATACCGGAATACGCGTGTACATTGCATTGGAGACAAACGATGCTGATAAGAAACTCAATAGTGCTTTAAATAGAATATTCGCACAGAACAAGACCAAGTTCGAATTTCAGGGTCGGTGGCGGAAACTACTGTCACTGAGAAGAGGATTTAGGCTGTCGATACATGAAGTTGGAATTTTAGTAGTATGAGTGTACATGTCACATTAGGGGAGTAGATTAGACGCATGCTCTACTCTTCAAGAAGAAATACTGGTTCAGACATATCCTACAACCATTTCAGCATTGAACAGAAGAATATCCAATTTAATAAAAAAACATCTAAGTAGGAAACCAACGGAGCGGTCACATAGTATGTCCAATAAGGGCTATATGTGCTACATCAACCAGAAAAGTGACAATCACAGTGATACCAGCAAAAATAACGCGTAAAATAGAAGGCAGGTAATGTAAGAATAGTTCAGCAGCCACAATCACTTGCTACGCAGAAGCACACGCCGGAGAAAATGAGAGCAAACATGTCGATAAGATGCAAAAAACGGCCCTTCGTTGCGCTGATGTATACCAGTGCGGGTCGATAGGTGCGTCTGTACTGTATGTACACAATGATAGCGTTCAATGGACATCAATAGTTCCGCAGTGAATTATAGGACAGCTAGTGAAACGCAATGCACAAGTGGGAGCAGAAAAGCGTTCAAGGCACGTATTTCCTCGTATGAAGGCCTGTAACGAGGTTGTGAAGTTGCAACGTTCTGATTTATCGTGCCAAAATAATTGTGAGCAAGAAGTTACCCAAGTGTTCCTTGGAACCCATCGGGAGAAATTAGAAGCAATCATTGCGCAGTGTGATATTGCATCTATGGACCTATCCAAAGGTGGTGCATCTACAAAGCTCTTCAGAAGCATGATGCAACCGAAATCAGTTCACAGACAAAAGTTGCTGCCTTTGGGCTCTTGTATGTGAGAAAGCTCGCGTGTGGCAAGGAGGGAACTACTGTCCACTGGGTTGCATAAGGCATAGTCCAATTTTGTCAGGGACAGTCTATAAAAGTTAAACAAAAACGGGCGATAAGTCTAATTTTAACTTAAACCACTGAAGGAATCAATTTTACTTCCAAGCAAACAGGTTTTTTTATTTCCTCCCAAAAAAAACATTTTCCTACGATTATCAGGGGAGAGAGCGAAAATGGGAAAAACAGAGTGCAGTTAAAAAACGCAACAAATATGCTGTGAGGCTCACAGGGTACCCAACTAACCATTGATAGCGATTTGTAAGCGGGCCAAGTTTTTCAAGCGTTGATCGAAGTGAGCCAGCACTTGGCCACTAAGGCTGAAATTCAGAAAGAGATGAGCAGGATACAATAAGGGTGCTATGACCGCACAAAGAGGTGAAGGATCTGAGTAACATGTAAATTTGTGACCGTATGGATGGCGCATCCGAGTTTATCATGCACGCCGAGTAAACAAAGTATGGTAGGATGTTGAATAATGCGTAGTAACGACCACCTACACTTTGTTACTGGACAAGAAATAAGGCTTCTGAAAATACTAAGGGATCGACAAATGAAAACGTTTAACTCGGATGCACTTTTCAGGAAAAGCTATCAATGCGTCTGCATCCACTGTTTCAAACTCTGTTGGTCTCTTAGCCGTGAGACAATCAGAAATTTACCAGGTATATATTCACAGTTGAAAGTAGCAGCTTGCTTGTCAAAACGAATTTTCACCCATGTTACTTGTTTAGGTTACTAATACCAGGTGCAACCTTGAGGTGAAGTTATTTGGTGGGACTTCTTCAGTTCTGAGCACAAAGCTTACTCAGTTGTCCTACTCCAAGGAGTACATGCCTTATTGGACCCCTTAAGTTCCTGTTATATATGACACTCCAGAAAAACTACTCGCAAGTTCGGACCGGTTTTGAAGGTCACGTTACAGAAAAGTTTCTCCTTCCGAAGAAAACAAAAATAAGACGTACGATGCCTACCGTAGCGGAGGCAGTTGCAGCGCCAACCAGCCACTGAATTTGACTGGAGTGATACCATACGTTTTTCGAGTTGTAACGTCTCAGTATTTTCATAAGATATCTTGGCCAGATCCCCAAGATGAACCGGGAAGGCGCCAGCATGCTTCAAGATAAATCTGACGCGAAGTTATCATGTCCAGTGTGCTTGCAAAGATCCTAGTTCCACTTCGCGTGCGAGACCTCCTGCATTACACATTCTGGCTTCATACTGAATCAGTTTCGACGCTTTCTAGGCACCCCTCATCAAGCGTTTTGCGGGTGTTTGGGACTCTCGAACCCATCCAACGAATCACTCAGGTGTCTGACTAACATACTCTGACGCAAAGTAGATGAAGCACTATACACACGCAGATGGGTCCCCTATGGGAAGCTTGTCTTTCAGGTTGGAACTGATCACTGCTCCGTCGGGTGACGGTTAGGAATGCGCGCTGCAGCAGGTGTACCCGAATACGATGCAGTCATTCAACTGTAAAGCCCCCTTGAAAGGGAGTTAATTAAAGAGAAGTTTTTTCTCAAAGTAACACTAATAACAAATTAGCTGAACGCTCTCTGGCAGCACATTGGCAAACTGGCGCGTAAATGACCAAACCAAAGCATGGAGTTTAAACGTCGAACATCCAACAGTGCTAGATCCACTGCCCTTATGCTAGTCACATATTTATTACTGTCATGAAAGTTTGGCACTAGTTGAGTCATTGTGCATGCATGAAATAGAATGGTTCAGTCCCATCTTGAACACTTTACTGAAGCGGCTTAGCGATCATTCACTGTCTCCTATTTCAGATGATCATGGCCTAAGCTTTTTCCTTGTTGCTCCACTGCGGAGGTAGTGGAAACTGGTGAAACAGCACTAGATCCGATCAAGAACATGTTGAATAATAATGGCTATTCAGAGAAATTTTCATCGAAAAACGCACGCCTCAATCAAAAGTTATGGTAATGGTGACCGTTTGTTAGTGAAATTTCTTGTAAGATATCTACCTGCCCCATGGCTGATAGTATTACAAGCAATTTCAAAGCGGCCAAACTTATGTGTTAACCGATCGACAATCATTCCGTGGCTCAAGGACAGGTGACTACAAGTACGCGTTTATATCAATTCAGTTGGATTAAGTTGTAAAACCATGGGACAAATAATAAGCGGTTGGATTCATGAATTGCAATTCAGGACACGCTAACGGACTGATTTCGTGGCATCAAATCACAATGCTGACAAAAAATCTTTTTCACGCCTTACCGCGTGTCTTTTACAGTCACAAGGGTTTGGGAAGTCAAATTTGGGGTGCAAGTGAGACACCTGTTCTTGGCTTTTTCGGGCCAGACTTGTGGAAACAAAAATCCATTCAAATCTGTCAAAAGTACTACACCTCGAGCATCGGAAAAATAGGCACTTTTAAAGATATGCTGATCTTCGCCAACCCATATAACCAAACAGTATGCTGATAAGTGGAATGGCTGCGTTGTAAATTTTCAGATGCGCTTTACTCATATGCATGTTGAAATATTGTGAGTTGTTTGTCTGAGGGGGAATACTTGGACAAAAGTCATTCATACATACTACAGAGCACCTCAAAAAAATGAAAACAACAGGACCGTGTGAAAGAAGACTGCATAGAAAAGGGGGCTATGGTTAAAAAGGGAAGTTAAAAGTACAGCTGGATGTGGTGTCTCCATAGGGCCTTAGACAACAGTGGCGTGCTAAGGTGCACTTTTCTGTTCGGCTACATAGCAAATAAAATCTTCGTGGACTTGATATGCAAAAAAACAGTTTCTAAACCACCCTAATACCTTTACAGCATCGTTTCCTATTTCTACCAGGACGCCTCTTGAAAAAAAAACAGAGTCCTGGCGGTATAATGAAAAAAACAAATAGACTAGGTGATAAACACAGTAATGGTGATGTGAATAGATTCGGTAATGTTCAAAGATTTCGTCCTGTTGGTGAAACCAACCCACGCCAACAAGGGCGAAGCAGGTATCCAGTACTTCTCGGCTTTTCAGTATAGACTAGCTTCACTAACAGGATGAGATCTCTGTTGATAAACGCTGTGGTTGGATTTATGCTCCCCGTCTATAACGATTCTCCGAATAACAACACCTTCAACATAACTGATTGTGTAGCCCAAGAGTTACGTTTCTACGTCTTGTTGCCAGAACAACACTCTCATATACAACGTACGACTGATTTCTTTCTCTAATAACATGGTTTCTATGGTCAAAGTAATAAAGGTCAACTAAAGCCCATAACGCAGTCCGGCGCATGCTGTTCCTTAACGTAATTGGAAAACATAAAGTAACCAAAACATTAGTGCGTTCGAAATACTTCTTCTCTAGTAACACCTAATTCGACCGAAAGAACGACGCTAACAACTGAGAGGAATCAAGTTTAAGAACAGCCGCAAATAGACAAATCTTACCAAAAAATCTAATGGAGACAGTCATTACTGGGTGATTCGTTACACAGGTTGTACTATGCTTTAAGTCAACCTCTCTTGACAATCGCTCAACCTAAAACGCTGTGTTACGAATGCTCTCGCATACTCTTGCTCAGGTGGTTTGGTTACATCAACGAACTGACATTTTAAGCCGTCTGCAGTATCAATGTTTTCGGTGAGCAACGAACCGTGGTGAGACGTTACGTGTAATGGCATGGCAGCTAAGCACCGAAAGGGTGCTACAGCTGAACGATTACTTTTATACGTGTCACTGTGAGCATAACCAATCAATAACCTCCAGCAACTGTGGAGGTTACATCTGACCTTTAAACCCTGATTCAGATGCACTGACTATTGCATTCACTATGCACTCACTATTGCCAAATGTGACTCATGGATAAAAAGGTTGGTATTCGCACTAGTCTTGTTCAATCAGTTCCCAACGTGCATCCATATGACTGTCTCGACAGTCCACATTAAAGTTTGGAACTACTGTACTCGACTTTGGCTCTTATTAGAAGTACACGTCCTCAGGAACGCCAAGATGTGAACTCCAGGTTTGACAAACTAGGGTAAAGTACGATTTAATTGTAACTTATGCGACTCACACGAGTGTACCTGTTATATCTGCTGATTCGCCAATCTGTGGTGTCTGACTGCTGACCCGCTCCAGTGCCTAGTGCCGGAAAAAAGACTCACAGAAGGGAGCACAACAACTATATTCCGAACAAGCGAGTGCGAGGGCGTGAGTGCGAAAACACAACGGCCTTAAGCCAGTTATTGGAAGGACACTGTCTGAACTTGGTCCAACGCTGACGCACGCGGTCTGATTTTGGTACGAGACTGTGACGCGCTGCATATTGAGGGGGCGTTGTCTATCTGGCCAGCATCTAGCGGAGCCGAGGCTCTCAACAGATTTCGAGCATTCGGTGGTTGCTTTTAGGGATCCGACCTTCCTGATGGTACCAGACAAATATGAGTGTTTTATCTACTCAGAATTAGCTTGCCTAACCACATCCATGAGCGAACGAAACCAAACAGTCCTCAGTTACTGGTCCGCGGAAGTACAGTATACTAAAAGTATTGCAACCGGGACAACTAATGCGGCAAAAAAAATGTGGGAACGGTCGAAAAAGACCGAGATCACCTCTAACATTTGAAACACGTTTTTGAGTCAAGTGGGACTCAAATCAAACGTCAGAAAACTTATGGAATGAAACAGCGACCCAGGAAAAACCGAAAGCAAGATATTAACGACAGCTGGAAACATTGATAGTGTTCAAATTAGCATTACGAAAGGCACAATACTGTACAAACGGGTGAAGAATGTGCCTTAATAACTTAACGAGTTTCTCATTACGAGTGGTTCAACTACTACGGCCAGCAAAATTAATCTGGCATTCAATTTTGGCTGGAATCAAGGCGTAAGTTCCCAACCGACTAGCAGAAATGCCCACGCAGCCTTTAATCTCTTTCAGCGAAATACAACTATCAGAAGACTGAAAAACTGCAGCAAAGAGAGGGCTGTTAGCTTCCAAGCAAAAGTAATCAAGGACTGTCTCGAAATGCAGGTACCAACATAGGCGACCGAAAACGGAATGGATTAAAAGAGACCCAGCTAGCTGTACTGTTGGACTTCCTGTGCGACAGCATCATTTGTACTTAAGTTCATTATCCTAAATTCACCAAACTCCGTCTTTCTTGACGTCAAAGAGTGATAGAGATACGAGACTTATGTCAAACGGAGGGACAAAAAGATGAAGGGATGATCAAACACATGCATTACTCGCCTGCTCATCAGAACGGCACCCAACAGTGGCATGATGGAACCCATAAGCGTGTTTCGATTGATCAAAAGACCTCGGAGTTCAGCTGGTGTGTTCATCGTTTCGTCACATTTTAAAAGAAATGGGCCAAAGAAGAAAACCGCAAGTACAATGACGAAAGCTAGTATCTGAGCTCCATCTGGAACTGTAAGAAAGGAATGGATTGTGAAAAGTTCGGATAGACGGACAAAGAAATGAAAATAGCACGCGCGACACAGAAAAACACGTTAATGATCAGACTCAGGGTGGTAATTTGCTCGGAAGTATTGGGGTAGGCAGAATGTTGGTATTGCGCAGAACCAGATGGTATTCACGGGTAGAATAGTTGAATGCATGGGTAGAACAAGCCGGCATCGCACCAGGATAAACAGTAACTTGGAGATTGGGTATAGAGGACTGAGACAGCCTTGGCCAGGAAACAGACGAAGACTACCGGTAGGCCATCAGATTGGGCATCATCATCATTATCTACAGCGTAACATCAGCATTCAATACGAAACTTCACTGACGTACGAATGTGACATGAAAGTATTGTTCGTTGTGAGAATCATGGTTGTACGTGAGCTGAAACACTACTAGGGGGGTCAGACCTAGGCAGCAGTACGGTTTGGGTTCTCGATTAAGACATTTGGCTCAAAAGCCTGATCACGAGGCAGCGGTGTTTGGTGGGAAACGCCATTGTACTGCCATTTTTAAAGAGCAAATGGTCAGACATGTCTCAATCCCCAGCCTGGAAGATCAGAAAACCATGTTGGTCAGATTCTAACCACTGACCATTGACAGCCTCTGCGAGTGTCTCATGGAAACTCCCTAGTATAGTTGATTGGGTTACGGAGGAACACAAACTGTCACGCCACGGTAAGGTCCAGTCCCTATGTGATGGCCAGACTGGGCATGGCAGTCACGGTACCGTCATCGCAACGCCGTGCTTTGGTTCATGCATAGTCTCGTACACGGACGTCCCGGGTGAAGCAATTAGAGTTACTGAATACGCTTGAGGCCGTTAGGGTTAATCAAGCAATTACGGAGGAGCGGAACACGTGGGGATCCTAGCAATAAAGCGAACATATTCAGCAGCAAGAATCGAAAACAAAACAATTGAGAACGTCGGAGATGGTGGGTAGACCTAATGCCTGCAGCAGAAACCGGTCCAGGAAAACGCCGGGATGGAGATCGTGTAGTAAGATGCGCCGGTAATAGTCTTAGGCCTCTAGAACACACGAGAACTTACTTACTGAACGTATACGCAGCTCGGACAACTAGCAAAGTTAACCAGACAGTAACTGGTATATGTACAGTGTACTATGGGAAGAATGTGATTAGTCCCGGAAAGCAACCCACCATACGTCTTGTCGTGAATGGGATGTGGCAGGTGGATACAGCAGGATCAATCGCGTGCCCAATCGGTCATCAGCTTGCCATTTGCCTTAGCACCATTTGGACACAAACATCAACTGTGTAAACGAGGAATGGGAACCGAAGAAATTTTTCAAATTAACCCCGACAAACTTCAATTTAAGAACGCGCCTAGCTTAATACTCGTCAAGCGCGCAGTAATTAGAATATAATGGTTCAACTCTGTTACTATTTCAGTGTATAGCTGCCGCGCAAACCGAAAGAGGCATGAGGGTTGAGATATTACCGGGTTACCCAAGCCTACACAGACGTAGTCGAGAAGCCAGGTTTGGGTTCGAATCATGAACTATGCGATCGGTAGCTCTACGCCTTGACCGCTGAGCTATCCCGAGCTTAATGTGGGTGGTGACCGCGGGCAGTTGCAGCCAATGGTAACCAAAGCCGATCCATTGGGACCAGGTTATTTGGGGTTGAGAAAATACAGTCACCATGAGATCAAAGCTAACTATCCGAATCGTAAATCCAAGTCAGCCTAACTCACCAAGGTGTTACTAGTGTCTAATAATAAATCATGTAGCATAACTTTACTCACATATCCGTTCTAGACGATGGATTAGACAAGATGAAACGAAATCACAATGACAAAGCACTCACATTCTGTGGAATAGTAGTTCGCCCACAGTAATAAAGTAACCGTTCCGAGATCACCAAATGCAGCGGCCATCGGTGGTGCCACGTTATCCGGATCCGTACCAAGATACATACAGCACACGATCAGTGCGAAGACGAGAAAACCTCATCCAAAATTCAAACATTAAACCAGGAACTCACTTAATGTGCAAAGAGCCAGTGCACATGTTATCACAGACACTGCGGTTAAATGTAACAGATTTGCAAACTTGTATTCCGTCGGTGAATACATAATCACACAAAGGGTGGAAATCACGATGGCAGCTGACACACCTTGCATCTAAACAAATGTAAGGTTAGTTATTGCTACTGACCAGTATATAAGCTAATGTAGAGAAGAACATTTGTATAGCCTGTCGGTTGACTTCCGTCTTGATGTTTGCCTGATAAATACATGGGCGTAAGAAAGCTCAAGAGATACAACAAAAGCGTACCAGCGTGGCGAGACGTGAAGACAACGTCACCTCAAGGTTGCCCTTAAGTCCTATAAGCGGAGGGATAATTGCCAACAGCTGAGGGTCAAACTGTCCGGCTTGTGTTCTCTAAAAATGTCGTTTTCGAATATGCGAACATACCTTCACCTTATCCAAGTACGTTCCTGCAAATACCATTCCCATACCAGCAAACAAGCACGCTGGAACAATCTCACGAAGCCTCGGAGTTCCGGTATCCATTATGATCTTGCTATGGTTGGTCCATACCACACAGCCTATCCATCAACCGAATAGCAAACGAGGGTTCAAATACTGTAAATAAACAGAAATAAGGGCAGATTTGAAGGCGGTTCGATCAACGGAGTATAAGTACACTGGTTGTTGTTACTTGCAAAACCGACGCAGGGCGAACGGAGTCATCAGTCCTGACTTCTGGGCCACAACAGGAGAGATATTAATGGAAAGGCGCGAGGGGGGAAAAGGAGAGAAAAAGAAGAGAGGTGTCAGCAGTGGCCTGTTTTCGCTTACCTGCCATGTTGTATGCAGGAAGTAAGGCAACCCGGCCGATGGCACGCGAGGGTCGATGTGGCATCAGTATATTTGTATGGGGACAATTCATAGGCTGGGATACTGCCAGAACACCCACACCCAGACGGGAGGACGACTGAAAGCCTTGATCAAAGCCTTTGGCTAAAAAGCCTGGCCGCAAAGAAGCGGCGTTTGGCAAGGAATGTAAGTGTGTCTCAATCTTTACAGAACAAGTCGCCACACATGTTTCAACCCACAACCTGGAGGAACAGGAGACTGTGTTCGTCAGACCACTATCCATCGACCAACCTGATATGGGACTTTGTGTGTGCCATGCGGACACCCCTCAGTATAGTTCAAGGGGTCAATTAGGTACACAAACCGTCGCAGCACGCAAAGGCCCGGTCTCAGCGTAGTGCTACTAAACGATGTGAAAACGAGGCCGTCAGAGTAAGGGATGTTAAGCGACTAGTTGTTCCGGTGACCGATGCCTGCGAACCATTGCTCGCACTCGGCGGGAGCAGCCACCCGGCAATACAAATCTGGTGTTACCATGAAAGACTAACCACTGAGCCACATTCTAACGAGGAAGTAACTGCCTATTCAGTCGTCTTGAAAATATCATGTTTTGTCCATTTCGATGAGTTCTTTTGGGGTATACTGGATCTAACCTGAAACAAACTGGTTTGCCAGTCGTAACTCAACTACTCTTTCGGTTCTGTTGGACCGGATGGATGGAGAGCCAAGTGTCGTAAGCTGGTGACAACCTCAGAAATTGCACAGTTGAGACAGATGAGGCGCGCCCCATTAGTTGTCACATTTCGCATGGTCCTCTGATAAAACCTGTTTTCTCGTGACACTCGTGGTTTGGCCATTTGTGTACTACTATTATGTATTTCACACTTTTGGTACACCTCTGTAGCTGCGTCGGGGTCCAAGATAGGTCGGCGGTTAGAGCACAAAGCGACTGAGAAAATGATTATGGATTGCAACCACTGAAGTTAACCCGTCGATGATGATTGCGACGAGCCAGCATTCTCGTGTTTCCTGTGGGATGCGCGGCAGCCTGCACAGAAAAAGCGCCACAACCGAAACGACACTATTATCATTATAGCTATATCCTCAATCAGACATGGGCACTTTGTCGTAGTGGTCAGGCTTCGGCGCTGCAACGCCCCTGTGGAACTCGGTTTCTTAAAATTTAACCATAACAGAAGGATTGTTGTGGCAGGTGGTATGGAGATAAAGTTGTGATGTTCAGTGCGAGAGAAATGCGAGGACTGTGTTCTCCCGAATGACCGGAAGAGAGGCTACCCTTCCCCGAGTGATGAGTTGGAAAAGGTGGAGCATAAAGCCCACACATTTAGGTCACATAACTGTTGGCCGTAATAACCGGCGCATTATTTAATACGAGAGAAATACCTACTAAAACCAAATTCCGAATGAAGTCAAAAAGAACCTGCTGTGAATAAAATCACTAGGAGTCAGATAGTCCTGTCTTACTTTTAACATTTCCGGGCTAGGTCAGCCTGCCACAAACAAGTGGGTCAGACTCTGAAGTTACTCACTTTGGTGTGGCGCCTCAGGAAAAGGTGATCAGGTCACGATTCGGATCGTCAAGCCAAAAAATTAGGGACAGCAGAAAGGGATTGAAAATGGAAAACGGCGCGGGTTACTGGCTACAGATGAAGAAGATGCAACAACCTCGGAACCCAGAACATTCTATAAGGTCTGCAAGGAGATGAGTGCTTGAGTGCTTGCAGTGAGACTTTAGGCCGGAATTCAATCCATTAAGTTAAGTCAATCGATGCTGGAAGGCCGAGAAGTCTAATAGAGCTGTTTACTTTTTGTTGGGAGCTATCAGTAGTGCCCATACAAGGAGTTTATATAGACACAGAAAAAAATCGTCCAGCTGTAGCACCCTTTCGGTGCCTACCTGCCATGCCACACGAAGGAGGCACGAGGGCTGGGATACTGTCAGGCTGCCCAAGCCTAGACAGGGGAAGTCGAGTGGCAGAGGTCGGGTTCGAACCACAGACCTTTCGGTCAGTAAATTCGCGCTCTAACCACTTGGTCCATCTCGCCCCCATAGACACAGACTAGGAACCTTCAGGTTGATAACTGTGTACATTAACATTCGGCTGAGAATGGCTTCTCAGCAGTGTGACTAACTTAAACTTACACAGGATACAGCACCAGTCATTATCTACTTTGAGATGGCATAGCAGTTAAGGAGCGAAACTACCAACTAATAGGTACGTAGTTCAAACACAACCCTGTTTCTTTCAATTGCTTGTGTAAGCCTGGGCAGCCTGGAAGTATCTCACCTCTCGTGCTCCCTCCGGGTTGCACGACAGATTTGCACCCAACTCAACTCACGCAAATCCCAGACCATCCTCACGGCTTGGGGCGAGATAGTTCATTGGTTAGAACGCGAATCTACTGACTGGAAGGACCTTGGTTCGAACCCGACCTACGCATCTCGACTTCCTGTCTAGGTTTGGGTAACTTGGCAATTTCTCAGCCCTCATGCTTCCATCGGGTGGGATGGCAGTTAGGCACCGAAAGGGTGCTACAGCTGAATGATTTATTCATTTATTTTATTCCCCACAGCTCGGAGATGTCAGATCCGGAATGCGTAAAGTCAGGGTCGCCAAGTATTTGAAAAACCATCGTACTGAGCCGGCTTCTTAATTCTCCGTTAGTAGGTGAAACACTTATGAGCTACACATTCAGCTGGTCTGTAATCGCACACGACAGTCAATTGCAACTTGGAGTTGTATTTACAGTGGCCAGTCACACAGGCGGAATAATGACGAATGAACTGGACTGCGTCAATTCGGGTATATCGACCCGGCCTCGACCGTCAGAGCAACTTCTCTCCCATGTATGTTTTCGCGATCTTTCATCCAACAGCTGAGCAAAAAGAGCTCCAGGGACGAATGTAAGATGTCCTCATTTCCATCCCACATAATTGATCTCGACACCCGAATCGCTTGTGACAGTCAGATATGGAAAGAGATGTTCGGTCCATGAGAGTTAACGCATCTGAGAAGGAACATGGGCATCTATTGAACCATATTACTATTCTACAAAAGGATCTCGAAGTCCTCACACCAAAGGCGATGCGTAATGCTGAATAAAACGAAAATGAACTAATGAGGTCGAAAGTGCTCTCGCCGTGGGACGAAGTTGTCTTCAACCAGACCCGACATCAAACAGCTGTAGGATAAGCCTTCACGAAATGACCATCGGAAAGCTGACGACCAGAAACAGACCAGTACAGTGAAACCAGCAGATATTGGAAAAGTGGACCACATTAAACGAAAACGTAGTAATGATGCGAACACAGGGACTGATACTGTTGCCTAGGCAGACAAATTTGTCAGCTACCTCAATCGGCTCATCCGCAAGCATGAGGTTGGGCTTCGAGCCCAACCAGTCTTGCTGTAGCACTTTACGCTTTGCAGGTGTGAAGTGCATGTCAGCACTTTACCTTTGCAGGTGTGAAGTGCATGTCAAATCGTGAGACAGAATTATTTAGATCACTTAATATTGCATGCATTACCACGACGCCAGATCCAAGAGCTACGTTGTCTGCGTACTTGATGTGCGTGAGCGAATTCCATGGTAGCATTTCTACTTCACAGGCAATAGATGCGGGTAGTGAGTCTCCGATAACCGTATCAGTGATGAAGTTGGAGAGGAAGGGTGAAAGCAGATAGCTTTGTCTGACAACACCTGATATGGTGAACTCAGGAGAGAGCGCTCCATAGACCTACACAGGTCCGCTGGAGTTGGCTTACAGCGCCTTAAGAGGGGTCAAGAATTTACGGAGGACACCACTGTTGGTTGCCAGAGGCAGTGTCGCTGTTCCATAATCTGTCGTAGGATGAAGATGTGATCGATGCATCCCCTTGAAGGATGGAAACCATCTTGATTTTAACGGAATAGTCTCTCCCTGTATTCAGTCAACCTTCGAAGAATAAGATGAGAGAACATTTGGTTCTACGGCTGCTAAGATGGTGCAACGGTGGTCTTCGCACACTGTTCACGTGCCATTCTTAAAGATAGGCTTAACTCTCGACGTGGCCTCATTCTGTGAGCCCTTTCTCTTCACTCCATGTCGCACCAACGAACTTTTTTAAATGGGTCACATGGGATTCTTCGCTTCCTTTAAACAGCACAGGAAACAAACCTTCCAGTACTGGTGCCCTCTCACGTTTCCGTACGTGTATCTTCTATTTTATTTCTTCTGACGGGCTATTTAGGTTTACATTCCATTCGCCCGTACGAAATGCACCTGGAGACTGTGTTGCAGGAAGCCAGTTAAACTGTTCTTCGAAGGGTTCGGTTCATCTTTTTAGTCGACGCTTTTGCGAGTGAACTAATGAGCCGTCTTCTTTGCTTATCGTTTCTCTGACCGTTGCTTCCTTATGGCCAGTCGATCGTATCAATTGGCACAGGGAACAAGTGTTTCCAGCAGCAAAAGCCCTATCCGCCTTCTGGGCCTTCGATAACCGTCAAAGCTTTCCTCGGGTTCTTCACTGTGTGGTGTTTGAGAAATTTGCATGCACCGTCGTACTCGTCGCCTCCTGGCATCAGTCAGGAATAATAGTTTCGATGATATCCAGCGCTCATTTGGTCGTATCGGAGAAGTCAGACAGACACAAGTTAACGCCACTACAATGGCTCCTTTCAAACTTCAGCATGATCCATGCACGTGGTCGCCTACCACTACAGCGTTCGTTTACTGTATAGAGTAGTTGAGTTAGCTCAGATCGATACTGCTGTGCTATGACAGCTCTTCGAAGAAAGTGAATTGGCACGTTTCTGGCTGACTTGCAAGTGTATGAAGATAAACAAACTATCAGGCACGCTAGAACCATGGCGTGGTCTTAATCAAGTTGTGTGCCCCAGAAGGAACGGCAGCCTTGAATCGTGACCCTTCACCGGTAGCTGATGACCATGTGATCCAACTAGGTCCGCGGTTGATTTGCAGTTTACGTGATTCGAAAGTTTATGATGAAAGTTCGTGCTGGCAAGAAGCAGTTGATAATCAACACAAAACTGGAGTCGTTACTCATTGTCCGTGCGACGACCATCGACTCCGAATCAACCGGCCAAATGTGATTCCAAGGAGTCAAGATGACCGACTTTGGCATTCATATCGCCCGCAAAGATCACACTGTCAGTGCTTTTCGCTCAACGAATTAGCCCGGATAGCTCTCTATAGCAAGTATTTTTCTCAGTGTGAGAGTTTCGGTCCGTTGGGGCACACGCCAATACTACAAACAGGCACGGGTTTTAATGTCTAGACGCACTGAGATTGACTGAGCTCGATAACCAGAGGGCGCAAAAATGACTGTTCAGTAGGATCCAATCCAGCAAAGCACGTTCAGCTCTGAGACTGAGTTCATCGTTTGAGTTTTGAGGAACATAACTATTGGGTCTTGTTTCGGAGGCACAGCGTACATCAATTTTGACGGAGTATGAGGTCTCAGCAAGCATGGCCTGTTTGCCAGTTTGACATAAGGTGCGGTCGTTAAAAGCGCCTATGTAGGATGAATTTCGTGGATTTACCGAGGTGTTATTCTGTTTGTTGTTAATTAGCAGCGGGGTGCATAAGACACATCGGTCAGATAACTGACAATCTAATGAACCAGCAACGTTTGCTTGTGCGGTGGGAAAGGGTTGGGGGAGATCGGTGGACAAAGAACTGCGGGCAAATGCCACTTCCCGGTTACCCAGATCAAGGAAAAGCGTTTGGTTCAGGTACCCCACTCAAAAGCCTGACACATAAGGCAGTGGTAGGATGTAAAATTTGTTCGGTGACCCTGCCTCCAAACTGACTCAAAAGTCTAACCCACAAGGTAGTGGGATTTTGTTCGGGGGCTCTGCCCAGAGCCGATGACTCAATACTCTGACCTGCTCTGTTGCAGGGGTTGGCCTAACCCGAAGGCGCAGGGAGTAAGGCTGATGCGGCTGCGCTTGGAAGGGGCCTTTTGAGAAGTACCGGACTTTTAATTTTAAAAGTATTTCAACAACATAGAACAACGCCGGCGGTCACCATCAACCATTGGGTGATCGAATTGAGCAGTTTTCGGACCTACCTTTTCTAGACCATTCTTTCTCGGGGAGTGGCATCATCGTTGCTCGCATGAATATGGATGAGCAGGTCGAATGGTGGAAACAACTCACTGCCTTCACACTCCCACCGCAGAATAAAGTACGATTGTACCCATAGAAATTACCCGTAGTGCGGGGTCTCGCTGCTCCGGTTCTAGCTGCTTTCAGTTGGCCTTTCTGACATGGTTGCGCCTTTCGCAACGAAGTTCCATCCAGTGTAACCCACGGGATCATTGTAGCACCCAAGCCCGACCACCATATTAAGGTGGCAGCTTTACGTAGGGGCATGGCGATCAGTACAATAAATACAATCTGTCTGGATCAATATTATGAGTTGCCACTGGATAGCTATAGGACTCTTTTACTTTGGATTATATTTTCACACGGTTGGACTCTATACCAAAAATCGTCTTTAGGTGAGTTATAGAACTTTTAACTATCTGTTGCTTGCGATACCCTGTCATTTCTTTTACCTTATATTTATATAATCCTCTAGTTCAAGCCATACGTTGATTAGGACTGTTTTCTATTGATTTTTCTCGGAACTCTCCAATAAGGTCCGATATCACCTAATCACAACCAGTGATCCCAAATAATCCACTGGTGTTACGTTCGTCACATAGCCAATTCAGCGTCCCACATGCGAGCTTACCGAAAGTACTGTACCACCAAAAACGCCGTAATATGGTACCTGAAGCCTTCGAACACCGTTCACACTATTGGAATATTTTTCGACTAAGGAGCGCATTTCAAAATAAGATGTTCTATGCTACCACACAACTGCTCCCAGGTGCAGCGGCAGAGGCCAACAACAAATCAGACACAATGCCAGCGGGATTCCCGTACCACACGCTGAGAACGACCTTGCTGAAACGCACCACAATATTACCCTTCGACCCGAGAAACTGTTGTCTGATGTTGAAGCGATAGACAAAATACCATCCCAGCTACTCCGTCACATGCGTTCTCTTGTTAACATAACTGAGGGCACGTTGCAAAAGATCTGCGCCGAGTCATTGCCTTCCGACACAACACAAATTTATACCATGCAAACAGATGACATTTGGTTTGACAAACTCGCAGAAACCGCTGAAAAAAATTCAGGAGGGTTTGTTAACTCGCCAAGTACATCATGTCACCGAAGTCCCCCAGATGAACACTGCACAGAGTGGACTGGACACCTCAGAACGACAAGCTCAGTTGACGCCGCATGTTAATACCATCACCAGGAGGCCATCCGATACACGTAATCCCTAGCGACAAGGTCATCCTAGGTAAGATCATTCGCACAGTTCTCATCCAAGGCCCGCGGTCTGTTATTGTTACCATCGTTTCAGTAACGAAGCCATAAAACGTGCCTCTGTTTCATTCAAAAACCCTCAATGAACATGACTCTGGAAAGGAAAACAGACCCATCAGTCAGCAGTGATGACGACTTCCACTGACAATCTCACATATTGCTATTCGTGCATGATAGCGCCAAATTCGTGGGTTTCTCCTTTGATACAGCCACCAAAGTCAGCATTATACCACCTACCTCTGATGGGCGTTGCCTTATGCCAGCCGATTACGCTGTGCAGGCGGCAAACAACACACGCATTGACAGACACGAGCGACAGCTCCTTACACTAGATCGATCTAAGCGTTCAATGCCATAGGGTTTTTATAATCGCTAACATACCGAGACTCATTATTGGCATTGACTTATTTCACAATTTCGATCCGTAGTTTAGCATTACAAACATGACTTACAGCAAGACTAGATGAGAACACTGGAGATTCACTGCCGTAGAAGCACATATTTGAATAAGGCCTTTTAATGGGAAGAAAAAATCGGATGGGGAGGGGAGCTAGGGATAAGCTACAGCAAGCATCCAACCTACATCAGCTGTAGCACCCTTTTGGCGCCTAACTGCCATGTCACCAGGGGGAAGCACGAGGGCTAGGATACTGCCAGGTTGCCCAAACCCAAACAGGAGAAGTCGAGAGGCAGAGGTCGGGTTCAAACCACGAACCTTCGGGTCGATAAATTCACGTCCTAACCAATGAGCCATATCGCTCCCGACCTACATCAGAACATGTTGGAGTGTTCCTGAGATCGATTGACGTTCGGATGCCACCCGCGTGTTAATTAAGCGTGCGTGTGCGCGTGATTGTCCACCTTGATTAGGATGTGCCTGTTTGTTGCTGTACTGCCTGTGATGCGTCGTTGTTGAAATCCCTGCTTGGCATCTGGCTACTATGCTTACTAGGGTGTGCAATAAGTCCAGTCCAGATAGATGGGATGCTGACACCGTCACTACGGTAGATGCAGTTCTTTTGAGGTAATTTATAGTGCACGCCAGTTCCACGTGTGGTTTGAGTCCTGACTGGAGTATACGTGTACCATCGGAGTTGATTTTATGGCTTAACCAAAGTGCGTGGAGTGCAACGGCTGAGTCGCATCCAAATTTTCGAGCTTGATTTGGTTTCATGGAGGAAAATGCCTATGTTTTTTGTGCTCCCTGGTTCACACTTGGAATTACCGGGCTATCTGACCGATGTAGTTCGTCGAACATTCTGTACAGCGAATTTAGCAGACGCAACTTGTGAGATGTTGGTGTTCGATAGGGTCCTTAGCCATTACGAGGTGCCATTATTAGGTGCCATCAATCCGGAAGAATGTTTTAATATAACACCGAAGTGCCTTTTTAACGGCGCCTAAGGTGCCATTTCTATAGGGTATTCCAACTGTGACCGTTGGGTTTTTGCCTATCCGTCTCGCCGTCCTGGTTAGCGTTCCCCTCATTTATGGGGCAATGAGCCTTATGGGGTGTTCATTTTGCTGTAACACTCTATTGAGTCGACGGCAGTGTTTTTGGATGAACTGACCAAGGTCATCCCGTACTTTGGTATGCACCTTGCACCAACACAGTGTACGATCGTGCTCCTGGACACACAAAAACCAGGGAGATACTCGAGGTTGTGGAGAGCTTTATCTCGGAAGTTGTATGAGTTCTGATTGTAGTGTGACAGACGAGAACAATGCATGAATCTGCAAGGCTCGGGTGGTATTTGCTAATTTGAGACACCTATGGAGTCAAAGCGGTATATCCTTGAACTTCAAGGACTTCACTGTGGGCCGTTTGATTACATGGCTGTGAGACTTGGTCTGTTCGAGCATCGGAACTAAAGTGCCTTCAGGTGTTCGACAATCGTTGTCTCAGGACCATAACTCGTGTGGGTTGATGTCAGAGAATTCGCCAAGAGGCAGGTAGAAAGCAAGTCTTCGGTTGTGCAACGGGAATTTCCATTGAAGAATGTGTCCAGCACATGAAGATGCGTTGATCGGTCTATGTATTGCGCATGTCGAACTATTGTTTGCCGAAGAGGGTGCTGTTTTCCGTGCCCAATTCAGAGTGGCACAAGCACAAAGGTGGCCAACCCTGGCAGAGAGGTATGAAAGGGACCATGAAAAACGTGGGCACTGTAGACGTTACCCGCCTTCCAGGATAAGGACCGCGTGATCCTCACTGCGTCTGGTTGGATACGCTGCAAGATATAGCTGCTAATCTATGTCATTGGCGTTCTTGTGGTCAGTTTCTATCCAGGGTGCCTGAATGAGTGTCTTGAGGTATAGGCACCCCGGAGTAATTGTAGTGAGCTAGCACAAGTCCCTTCCTCGTGCACATTTTTGTTCACAATAAGGCCTGCAAAGAAACCATGGTTGTACGGTAGCGAAGCACCAATGTTGGACACTGATATAATGTTACCGATGATGAAGACTCACTGGTTTTTATAAGCTGTAAACTAATATTGTCTTTTCATCCAGCGCCACTCAATTGACCGGTAAGGACTTTCATGCATCGATGCCAAGTTATGGAGCTTGCCTCTGGGACTTCCTATCCGGTTGGCAGACCTTCGTCTGCCATATGAAGTACACGGCCTAACTAGCGTCATGTGTTGAGCGAGACAGGCTGATCTGGCAAAGGAGAGCCACCTTTTCAGAAAAATATCTCGCATATTTTGTATTACTGATCTGATATTCTCAGCAGACCTGCGCAACGCCTCGGAGGACGGACAGTCAAGCACGGAGTCTTCTGAGGACGCAACGGCCACGTCTCTGATTCATAAAGTAGGACGAATCCAACCACACATGCACATTATCCCCTTGACAACCAAGCTCACATTTGTGCAAAAATATCAGATGTCGGCAAACGATGACCCGAACTTCCCGATTCGAGGAGCGATTACGTCAAACCGGCGCAACTTATGCAGCTGCCCAAGTAAACTACGTCGATTAGTTCACCTGCAACACGAAGTCTGGGTGTAATTCTGTCTAGTCTCACAGTAATACTTTGCATTTTATGAGTGTGAAAAATTTAGAGGGGACGCATTTATCGCCAGACATTGCCAATTTTTGGAAGAGCAGAGGTTAAACACAGCTTCCAGATGGAGAGTGGCCATTTCCCGGCCCTCGGAAGGAGCAATGCAGTTCCATCACTCGTCGTAAAGTGAGGACATGGTTGATACAACCCCGGAAAGAACGAAACACTGCTTAATTCCCGCGAATCTGACTCTCCCGACCGTGAATCAACCAGCGTAGCATAATAGCACACAAAACCTTGGAAACTATGTTCATTAGACTTATGTCTCTGTGGATTTCGCATAATTTTCTTGCGCCTTCTTAATTATAGGATCACCGTTGACACGCTGTAGCCAGTCAATATCCTAAATCCATTCCAGGTACTTTGGAGCAAAGTCATAAGGTTAACCAAAAGGTACTGGTACAGTTCAAGCCGTCTGGAACGTGTGTAGCTGCGTAGACACAACGGAATCGTACGCTAGACGTTGGCCGCCCCTGTTGGGATGTCACTATTACCACAACTTTTTGATTTTGCATTTTTGTGACCTATGAGTTCAACAAATAAACCTTAATCTGGTTCGTATGCACTGCAACAGCGTTTTTAAGCGTTTTTTCCAGTCGAATACCGTCTTTGCTTAAGGTGTTACGTCTTTTAAAATATAATCCCCGGTGACTTACACGGTCTCCACATACGTGTGATGAGAGTACTTTTGACACGACTCAGTGATAACTAAAGCGCCATTTAGCGGCAATGTATAACTATACAGTCGAAAATGAGGTATTTATCGTGCAGGTATAATTTATATGCGACGAACTAACGTGGAATTGTTTACGAGGTTGTGGTAAGAGCATCAGCCCCCCTGTTGTGCTGATCTTGGCGTTTCATACAAGAACGGTGATTGTCAAATCTCAATACGTACGGATGATTGCTCCCCAGAGTCAGTGCATTATCTCGTCTCATTCCGCACATGGTGCTTTTAATTGAATGGGCGAGAAAAACATATGCAGGTAAAGCAGGGTCGTCATCTTCAGACAAAATACCAGCCATCTGGAACATTGATAGATGGAGATATTCCGCATTTTTCCGTTTTAATATTAAAATATTTGCCTCTGACAGACTTCTAAAAGCATTCTACGTGATCGGATCTTCGTATGTGCAACGTGACCGCGAAAACACCGGGCAAGCCACGTTCACATTTCAAACGACGCGCCGTAAAGGCTAGTTCAAAGGATTCGATAAGCCTAAAATGTATGAACTCGTGTAAGAACCCAGAAGATATTGGAATGTGATCGGTCGCTTTTGCTTCTGGTCGTAGGTTCGATGGAAGCAGGTGGCATTCAAATAGACAGGTATCCGTCAGAATCCGTGATGGGAGCTATATATGGGTCAGTGGGATAGAACGAGCTGCAAAAAATAAACCTAGTATAAGGCCGATCGGTATCCGGGGCATGGGGACGATTACTCAGAAACTACGGGTTTTCGACTCTGGTGGGATATCACATGGGTTTTTAGTTTTGCATTACAGACAACAACATTTTTAAGTGGAAGTTTTCCTTCGGTGCCCAACACATTGGGGGTGATTGTAATGTCCTGATAGGGATGGGCAAGCCTAATAAACTAGCTAAATGTAAGTTACGTAGAGCATAGTGACAGTTAAACGAACACGGCTCACGTACACGACTAACAAGCGCTCATCAATCTTGAATAGGGGATTTAGTGGTCCAACTTAGATGAGGTGAAATTTTCACCCAGCTAAGAGTTCCCATCAGTAATTGTGTCCAGGACGAAAATGTGTGGCTTTTTTGGTTCGTAGTTTCAGTGATCTACCAACGTCGTGAAGTGAGAAGAAGATCCAATTTATAATTAGACATAAGAGTTTATAAGAATTTATAACGAGACATAAGTTAGCTTATCGAAATCACACGGGGACTAGCGACTGATTAACATGTAGTGGTTAACGGCCCTATGGAGTCTCTAGTGAACTGAACAAATTACTGGTGTAAGCCAGATACAAAGTCACAAAGAGAAAAATACAAGTAAATCTTGACTCACAGTTCAAAATAGGAGATTCCGTAGTTCCGTATTCCGTTGAACCACCACACAAAGAATAGTTCTATCTTCCTGGTATCCCAGATCTCCGGTGATCGAAATANTGGTTCGTAGTTCCAGTGATCTACCAACGTCGTGAAGTGAGAAGAAGATCCAATTTATAATTAGACATAAGAGTTTATAAGAATTTATAACGAGACATAAGTTAGCTTATCGAAATCACACGGGGACTAGCGACTGATTAACAGTGAACAATACGTATTCGATAAAACGACCACCAGCTGATCCCCACTGAGTATCGGGCCTCATAAAATATGGGACTTGGGTGAATCCCATGATGTTCTACTGACACTGCATATTTCATCAATTGCATAATCGTTTTTTGTTTGAATACGAAAAACTACAAAAACGCGCACTCGTACAATTTCACGCAGTACTAAAGTGGTCACGTGCTTTGACTCTCTCTTCTGATTTCGCTCGCGCTTGCAGCGTTCATTCGCGAGTCTCATGTACTAACTCTGGTCTCAAAGCAGTTCAGACCATCTTCGGAATCTATTATATGTGGGAACTGTTCGGAAGAAGACCCCTGGACCACCATAATTGGATTATAGTTTATTCGCTGACCTGGGCCAACGACGAACCATTTTAAAGAGAACAATTGTTAGTGAGTCTGTTCCATCTGACCTCTTTATTATTGTATACCCAACCTAGCGTTATTATTTTTATTTCTTTGCCACACGCTCCTGGTAAACTAACTTATTGGGTAGCCAGACCACTACACCCTTATTTCATGTCTTTTTCTATACGGTACTTGATGGGTGCAAGGTACTCATCGGTATCCAGAGGATGGAAACAACTTCTCGGACGGGCTCGATATTAACACTTCATAGTTAATATCTGTTCAAAGCGTTTCTCTGCAAATCCTCTTATTGTTGATTTGTTTAAGTAACCGAATCTATCAGGTCAAAAAACACCTGAAATATGTAAACTATACCCAATGAAATAAAAAAAATCTCGAATTGTGACCACCGTTGGTGGATAGAGTAGTGAAGTAAGAAGGCATCTATGAATATTTCTCACGGCTAGGGACAGACTGTTATCTGAATTCGAAGCAGAAATGGATAAAGGTAACCCATACCACCTGGTGGAAGGGACAGTGCACTTAACAGCACAAGTATCAAAGACCCGGTAGCATTAGGGTGTATACCCCGGTAACCAAAATTTACTTAAAGTAGATTTACGCCGCCCGGTTGGTTGCAACATGATGGTATTACACACTTTGGGGTCGCAACCTCAAGTGCCTCAAGTACCGGGACACTTTCTGTATGATATATTCGGGCGCATCTGAGCAGTGCACCATTTTTTCAGGCGACCGATGTTGTTCTTCACACGGTTGCTGGTCAAATTAACAAAGCAAACCATCCTCGATAGTGCATGGACCTCCCACCTGCAAGTGACAGCCGGTGAGCCGTGGTTTAAGAGACGAATCGAAGGTACGTGGGACGCAGCTATTGCAGGTCCTGTCTGAATCTGTGGCACTGTTTGTGTGAGCCATATTGTGGAGTATTTGTCGATGGTTCGCAGTGTCTATGACCAAAATACACGAGTGTTATGTGATAAGTAGTGCTTTTTGACTGCTGTGCGAGTATAGAAACAGCAGAACATAACACCGCAGCCAAACACCAGTCTTGCCACCCATCTTTGGGAAGACATGACGAAAGTCTATTCGGGCGTGAGCAGTGCACCATTTTTTCAGGCGACCGATGTTGTTCTTCACACGGTTGCTGGTCAAATTAACAAAGCAAACCATCCTCGATAGTGCATGGACCTCCCACCTGCAAGTGACAGCCGGTGAGCCGTGGTTTAAGAGACGAATCGAAGGTACGTGGGACGCAGCTATTGCAGGTCCTGTCTGAATCTGTGGCACTGTTTGTGTGAGCCATATTGTGGAGTATTTGTCGATGGTTCGCAGTGTCTATGACCAAAATACACGAGTGTTATGTGATAAGTAGTGCTTTTTGACTGCTGTGCGAGTATAGAAACAGCAGAACATAACACCGCAGCCAAACACCAGTCTTGCCACCCATCTTTGGGAAGACATGACGAAAGTCTTTAATGGCGCTGTTTGTTCACAATGTTTCTGAACAAGCTAAACAGTTTACGCATCGGAGGAAAATGTCAGCTATTCACAGTCGTACATATAAACGGACGCCCGTTTCCCGTGCCACCCGTGATCGTCCACACATTATATCCACAGCCCCACATTAGTCGCTTGGTCGTGTGGGTACCATCCACATTTATTACATCGTGGACAACCAGCCTCATGTTAGTTGTGCATATCGAGTATATTCAAATTGGGGTATTGTGCAAGCAACAACAGTTTCTTTAGGAGGTTTGAAGTGAGAGTTGCTAGCTGCTCCTAAAGTTGGCATTATAGCGAGCACCATGCACACCATGCACACCATGTACAACTCTTGGCGAAAACTATCTAACAACTCTACAGGACCGGTAGACCGGTATATATCGCCACATGCACTAAACAACTCTGCGAACAGTTAACAGGATCTGATTACTTCCTGATTGATCGCAAGCAGTGTGCCGGAAGACCCAGCCCACGAAAAATGTCATCATCTGCGAGACTTACGCTCCTGAAACCACGTAGGAGATAGAGGAGAATGTCGGTAGCTCGGGTAGCGTAGATGGTCGTTGGCTTGTTCGCTGAGCTACGCACCGCTACGCACCACCGCTACACACAACTACGCACTGATGATGTCACATCGATTGGTCATGAAACGTTTGCAACCAAATTGCCCAGCTCAGCGAGCAAGACAACGACCATCTGGTAGGAGATATACAAATTGACTGGGGTTTATCTGCCGCGATGCTTACTTGGAGTAGCAATTCTGAAGGTATGAGAGCACAGGACTTGTCATCCGTCTAGCGAGACAGAAGTTCCAAAACGTCATTTAGTTACAGAAGTGATAATCCCGCTCATTTTCTACTGTAGGCTGCAGCAATTTCCTCAAACTATCGTTGCTGCAGAACCATCTGCAACTTATGTCCGTTTCAAACGGTTAACTTTTATCACAATTCGAGATTTTTTTTATTTCATTGGGTATAGTTTACATATTTCAGGTGTTTTTTGACCTGATAGATTCGGTTACTTAAACAAATCAACAATAAGAGGATTTGCAGAGAAACGCTTTGAACAGATATTAACTATGAAGTGTTAATATCGAGCCCGTCCGAGAAGTTGTTTCCATCCTCTGGATACCGATGAGTACCTTGCACCCATCAAGTACCGTATAGAAAAAAACATGAAATAAGGGTGTAGTGGTCTGGCTACCCAATAAGTTAGTTTACCAGGAGCGTGTGGCAAAGAAATAAAAGTAATAACGCTAGGTTGGGTATACAATAATAAAGAGGTCAGATGGAACAGACTCACTAACAATTGTTCTCTTTAAAATGGTTCGTCGTTGGCCCAGGTCAGCGAATAAACTATAATCCAATTATGGTGGTCCAGGGGTCTTCTTCCGAACAGTTCCCACATATAATAGATTCCGAAGATGGTCTGAACTGCTTTGAGACCAGAGTTAGTACATGAGACTCGCGAATGAACGCTGCAAGCGCGAGCGAAATCAGAAGAGAGAGTCAAAGCACGTGACCACTTTAGTACTGCGTGAAATTGTACGAGTGCGCGTTTTTGTAGTTTTTCGTATTCAAACAAAAAACGATTATGCAATCGACGAAATATGCTGTGTTATAGTGGAAGCAAAATTTAGGTACTAAACGTCACACTACTGCCTCACTAGAGCATTGACCATGAAAGGGGAAAACGCTCGAATAACCAGAGTAACGCATCACAAGTTGCTCACTTCAAGTTTGGTAATCAGCTAAATGCTGAGGGAACCGGACGCGACGTCCGGAACGACTAGTGGAAGGAGTGAGGTTGGCGGGTGGGATATCTTGTGTAGGTGTGGGTGTTGTTGGGATAGCAGGATTGCTGGATGTGGTCGTGGTTGCTTCAATGTAGACAGGTTTCAGGCGATCAATGGAGACGGTATCGTGCCTTCCGCTTCTCTCTAAAACAAAGTATCTGGAGTGACGTTCGATAGCCTTGAAGGAGCCATCATAACAGGGTTGGAGGAGTTTCCTCGTTGTGTCATGTCGGACAAATACAGGTGGTGTAGAAGAGAGATCAGCTGAGATGTGTTCTGTTCGGGTTGATCGTCTGGTCGGTCGCACGAAGTTCGGACATATGTTGTTTCAGACGGGTGACGAATGTGACGGGTTATTCGGGCTGTGCGCCAGAAGGGGAAACCAGTTCACCGGGTAAACGTAAAGTTGTACCGTATACTAGTTCGGCTGGTGAACGGTGAAGATCCTCCTAAATAGTGGAGCGAATAGCAAGCAAAATGAGGGGTAAAGAAGAGGACCATGAATATGGGTTCATTTGGGCAGTCAATGCAGCTCAACCAGACCGTTGGAACAGGGATGATACGCGGTAGTCGATATGTGATGGAAACCGAGTAGTGTAGAAAACTCACGGAAGAGAATACACTGAAATTGTGAAACGCGATCCGAAGTAACGGTGGAAGGTATGCCAAAGTTAATCACTCAATTCTGCAAAGACAAAAAGGCAACCGATTCAGCTGAAGTATCCGAAATGGGTACAGCTACTGGCCAACGGGTAAAACGATCGATTATGGTACGGATGTGAGTGAAGCCGTTTGATCGGGAAAGAGGACAAACAATGTCGAGATGGACGAGTGTGAATCGAGCATCAGGAACGGCAAATGAACCGATAGGTGAGTTCGTATGCCGAGTTACTTTACTGCTTTGACCACACTGTTTTGCCCAGGATTTCAGGTCCTTAGTCACGAAGGGCCATACAAAGCTTGCACTGATCAGCTTCCTGGTCGCTCTGATTCCTGGATGAGAAAATACATAAAATTCGTCAAAAACAACGCGTCGAAAGGCTTCGGAGACGATTGGGCGAGCTGAGCCGGTAGATATATCACAAAAATGGTCCCGGATTGGAGGGGTAAGGGAATTGAAGAGACTTGAAATGAAGGGAATGACAGAATGGGCAAAAACTTAGGATAATCAGTTTGAAGGTTCGCCAACTTGGCTAGGTCCAACCATGTAGAGGGTTGAAGAGCACTGATGTCAGGACGGAATAGTGCATCTGAGATGACATTGTCCGAACCTGGAGTGTACTGAATGTCGGTAGTGAACTGTGAAATGTAGTCGAGATGGCTTATCTCGCGTGGTGAATATCGATCAGGCTTGGCGTTAAAGGCATAGGTGGGTGGCTTATGGTCGGTTTGAATGGTATATGATTTATCTTCCAACAAGTGCCGGAAATGGCGAATAGCAAGGTAAAGTGCGAGTAATTCACGACCAAAAGTACTGTAACGCGTTTGGACAGTCTGCATCTTCTGAAGGAAAAAGGCTAGTGGTTGAGATGCTTTATTAACAACTTGATGAAATAAGGCGCCGACGGTAGTGTTCGAAGCATCAGCTGTCAAAATCATCTTTTTGCTTTCGTGAGTATCGAGGACAGATAACTATGTGGCCTGAGCAATGGCTTGCTTCGCTCTTTCGAAAGCGGCAATGGCGGCGGGGGCAAAGTAACAGATTTTTCTTTGGAGACGAGTAAATCGGTCAGTGGCTGCAAAATATCTGCACAGTGAGGGATGAATCGCCGGTAGTAGTTGATGATACCTATGAAACTATGAAGCTGGGTGAGAGTGGTGGGTATGGGAAAAGACACCAGGGCCAAAATGTGATCGGGTAATGGTGAAATACCTGTGGCGTCAATGTGGTGGCCAAGAAAATCTAGGCCAGTAACACTGAATGAGCATTCGTCAGTGTTTAAACGTATTTTGTAAGTGGAAACACTGTTCTGAGATGAGCTGCATGTTCAGTTGGGGAGGTGCTAGCGATTAAAACGACATCTCAGTGAAACTTTCCCGAGTCTCCTCACACTGCTGAAAGTTTGCTGATTTCGATTTTCAAAAGTCCGTAAAATATGGGACGACGATGGTCCGTTACGTCTGTGCCAAAAGAGCGGTAAAGTGACCGACAAAACTGTGCGGTGATAATTACTTCCCCATTATGCCAATTTTGCGCATCACGGATGCTTTGATAGTGTGCGAAATTCAACCTTAGTTAGCCAGATAATGTCAAATGGGCAATCATAATTTTTATGAACGGCAACACGATAACCCTACTAATATCCAATAGTTGGTAAACTATCTGCGGCTACTGTATGATTGGAGAGATCACTCACGACTACCTCTTTTCGCCAAATATCAGATAACGGACTGCAAGATACCGGTCGATCATGCTGGATTTCATAGCATATGAATATTGAGTAATTCAGTTGGCAAGCTGAATTAAAACATGCTTCGTCATGATAGTATTTTCGCCTAAAATGCTCAATCAATAAGTCATGGCCACAAAAATATTAGCTAGACGCGGCTCACATTTTCTCAACTTTCTCTATAACACATAGGCAAAAAAGCCTTACTCCGAACGAATGCGCAAAAAGTAAGTTCCCATCTCGTGAAGCAAGTGGAATATCTTCATCCAAAAATTGAAGTAAAAAGCAAAGCTCATACGAAATTTGTTTTCTCCTTAAATAAACAAGAGAAGGTGCAGAAGATGCTCCATGTAGAGATACAAACACAGAGGCGGTATCCCAAAGCTAGATGCTTGAAGTGTGGACCTGCCCCAGATCATGTTTAAGTCCGTAGCTGAATTATAAATGAGGGAATGCAGTTCAGAAGTTACTCATTAAAATCCCGTTTTTCGAGCCATTTAGGTGCTTCGGTGAAGTGATGTTTACCGGATACCCCGGTTCATCAACCTAGTTTGCTGTAACGCCATCTTTTCGGTTTCATTCAGTTCCATTTTTGGGAGGTCATCATCATCGGTCACTGCTACTTCAAAGCTAAGTTAGCTTTTTCTTTATTTAAGGATTAATACTTTACCACGTCAAATCGCCAGCTGAACATACTGCTACTAACTAACTGGCATTTTGTCTTGACCACACTTTCTTCTCAGAATGCTTTTTCAGGTTTTGAGGTTTCAAGAGTAGAGCACACAAGTTTAATGCACGTTGATGTAGTTTGTTGCCTCCAACATCTAAACAAAACCCGACTTAAACAAATTCCTATCATATAGACTCAACACAGACAAGAAAACCTTTTAACGAGTCATGCAGAACAAAGTCGACCAAGTACCCTCCAGCTTTAGCAAGCAGTAAAAATTGATGACAGCTAACGCTCCCTGATGGCAAATTTATTGTCATTGGAAGATAAGTGGGCAAAAGTACCAAACTCCCAACACCTCTCAATCTAATCATTTCTCTGGAAGGGCTGAATGATGCGTCCTACGCCCGCTTCCCATCGCGTGGCACTTGATTATCTTCAGACCTTAAATGAAAATTGACACACGAATTATAGACATGATAGACTATTCATAAGGTTGCTGAGAACTCTTTGACAGCCCATGACCGGCTTTATGCTTCTTGGGACGATACCCTAATCTTCCCATTCGTCAAATTTAGTAGCTTTACGACAGTTGGGCGGCTTTCTCTGAACTGTGCTTAACTGGGCTGAATAATCTATTCTTCATCTCATCATGTGATCGTCTAAAAACCTGGACTACTACAAATGAATCAACAGCCATCGAGAGGTTCTGCTCACCAATAGTTAGAAATGTCTTTAGAATCCACTATAACAAATGGGAGAACAAATTTACAGTCCAGGGATGATTGTACACCTCATTAGCCTTAACAACACACATATCACAGGACTACACCCGAGTCTAATTGTCAAATTCAGCTAAACTTCACAACTGGACAACTAGGGTCACCGGGGATGGATAGAAATCAATGTGTTCATATAATCCTATCTCAAAAAATGTGGTATACTCTGGAGAGAAGTAGGTCAGGATTTGCCAAAATCTTCCGGTCTCCCTGGACGCGAACCAGTCTTGGAGGTTACCAGGTCACACAGAACCTAAGGTGAGAACAAAACTCTACAAGCGGAAAACGTTGCCGGCCAATGGCGATACGAGTCTGAGGACTCGTGATACAGCCGATCAAAGGAGCATTCCACTGAAGGCGAATTGGGGTTTTGAATATTCAACTAGCAACGCTCAGTCTTAATCAATATTGAAAGCAAGAGTTGACCGACGCCAAATGCCCCAGAGACAGATAGTAGACCAATGAAGAACGAACTTATGTGTAGAATCAGCAAAGCACGCAAAGTGACGAACAACACTTTGTAATATAATAAAACTCAGAATGTTGCAGTAATAACCCTAGATTCCCTTGGAGTGCAGCGGATTCTCTTTGGTCGATTACCCGGAACACAATACAATATAGTGGCAAGTCTAACAAGGATAGAGTAATTCCTTACATGAGCGATGTCCTCAGTCGAGAGAGGGCAGTTGGGAGGACCATTATAACAATATAGATTTGATGTAACAGTTCAACAACAGCTCAGGAGTGTGTTGCACAGAGTAACCTGAAAACAGAGGATAAAATGAAATCCAAAGTTAAGGGAAACGGGAATTATTACCTTAAAAGGACACGTTCAGGGGAAGAAGCTAAAGATGCGATGAAGCATGGAGACCTCTATCGTGAATTATCTTCCAACCGTTAGCGATAGATCCCTGGTAAATCCTGCCAACCAATGAAACATTCCACGAAACTAGTAATTCCATAAAAACTGGTAAGTCAGAGCTGGTTCAGAACAACCTGAAGACCATATCAACATCATAATTAACAGAAGTGGCGAGTCAAATACTGGAGGTTGTTAACTTACTATCAGAAGCATTTACTTTTCCGAATAGCAGCACCTGAAATTATCCCTCATATCGATATTGAAATAGGGTAGTAATCTTCAGGTAGTCAAAGTGAGGCCCAGCTGTGACTAATAGGAGGGCGTGACATCAAACCAAGTGCTCAGAGAGCTGTTGGTTTGCTGGGGAAAGCATCGGACAAACTGAATATCACCAGAGGGTGCACATAAAGCTAACCTGTTCAAACTGAATAACTCAAGTGTATAGACTTAATACACCGTAAACGAGAGATTCAGCTTGTTACACATTTCCGTCCACAGTCAGTTGTCTGTTGATATGCCGTTCCCATGATCCTACGGGGCGGATCAGTCGTTCAATTGCTGATTACTGCACCGACCTTTACTTCTAGCTTTAGAAAACCACTCAGTATGACGGAGACTCTTTCGAGTTTATGAGTCATAGCGCGATGAACCCATCACCTTCAAATTATCCAAGTAGACAAAGCTAAGATTGCCTACCCCAACTATGATTTTGTTAATGTATGGAAGGACAAATATACACAGAGCACCTAGTACTTAACAGCACTGGACCACACTGGGTTCTCCACTCTATGAGACCCATCTAAACTTAATTATTCGATTATCCAACTTTAGAAGGGCTACCATCTAACCGCACACCTGTTTTACACCATGGGCTTTTAGGTTGTCTAAGACCATGGTGGTAGATCACATCAAATGTCTTTATTAAGCATCGTGGTGTATGTGAATCTTTTTCCTCCCATCCAGTGTAACTGATACTGTTTCTGTAGACTGACCACCGTGGTATGTTTATTTGAATGCAGGGACATAATAACGAGATACACCTGAGTGGAATGATAACATAGCCCATCTCTGGTTGAAGTGAGGCAATAAACGACCACAACATTCCAGTCTGTTTGGTTGCTTCAAAGCCTAATCGCGCGTTCCAATTTTCGATGGTCTTGAGGTGCGATCAGTTGCCTGCCGGATGCCTGAGGTGATCCTTCTTGCGAACGATGGAGAAAAGTAAGCCCCACACTATTTTTGAATATCTGAGGGACATCAATATCTTATTAGTTTTCAGAAGTAAGATGCAGTCGCGGGACGTTGCACCGAAACTTTAGGGCATCCGTGAGTGTGAGCGAACTCAGAAAACATTATACATAAACGTGGATGAACTGATAGCTCACTTATTGCACACCAGATAAAGTTAGGCCAGTTATAATTGAATAACATGCTAAAACAACGGCTTTGATGGTTAATGCATGTAAGTTGCATATCAAAGGACATTTTCGCAACCCGCTTTAACTAGCCGAACATCCTACCCCTGCCCAAAGGACACTTTGGTGGTTTCTCATTTCGCTCATGAAATGACCACCAGTATTCCCTCGTTTGTGGTGAGCTTTGAATTTGTTCCACTACATCACCCTTATTTCTATTTCACTAGGCCGCTCAGTTTTAATTTCGGTGGCACCGCATGTATATTGCGAAATGATGCTTCTTTTGTCGCATTCCTAATTCTGATTAGTTGAAGGCTGAATGCCGGGAGCACCCAAGAAGTGGTCCAGGGTAAAACTCCTTTTTCCATTTATCTTCTACATATACTCATTTTTTTTCGTCAAAGAACTAGCTTTGCTGGTTTCTTTTGACATAATGTGTGTGTATTTGATATGCCCTCTTTTCCATCAAGCATAATAAGGATGGCTAGTGGTTATAATGTCGCAAATACTATAGGATGTGGTTTCCTTTTATACCCATTCATTCAGGTTTGACTGACATCACCCCGTTCAGTGGATAGTATTTGGGCTATGCGCCGGATAGTGTCCTTTTTCTATAGAGGAAAATGTTGGTAGCTCAGGTAGCGTAGATGGTGGTCGTTGGCTTGTTCGCTGAGCTGGGCAATTTGATTGCAATCAAATTGCCCAGCTCAGCGAACAAGCCAACGACCACCATCTACGCTACCTGAGCTACCAACATTTTCCTCTATAGAAAAAGGACACTATCCGGCGCATAGCCCAAATACTATCCACTGAACGGGGTGATGTCAGTCAAACCTGAATGAATGGGTATAAAAGGAAACCACATCCTATAGTATTTGCGACATTATAACCACTAGCCATCCTTATTATGCTTGATGGAAAAGAGGGCATATCAAATACACACACATTATGTCAAAAGAAACCAGCAAAGCTAGTTCTTTGACGAAAAAAAATGAGTATATGTAGAAGATAAATGGAAAAAGGAGTTTTACCCTGGACCACTTCTTGGGTGCTCCCGGCATTCAGCCTTCAACTAATCAGAATTAGGAATGCGACAAAAGAAGCATCATTTCGCAATATACATGCGGTGCCACCGAAATTAAAACTGAGCGGCCTAGTGAAATAGAAATAAGGGTGATGTAGTGGAACAAATTCAAAGCTCACCACAAACGAGGGAATACTGGTGGTCATTTCATGAGCGAAATGAGAAAGCTCAGTCTTTTGGTCTCATTTTGGAGCCCAGATGTGCGCGGAACGAAAGCCAGTTTGGTAACAAGCGGCGCTAAGTTGACGCAGAATGACACAATCTGGACGGACTTCAGCGGGAAGGCATCCCTAACCCTTTCTTCCCACAACCCTCCCAGCAGTGCTTCCAAAAACATGAAAATGCTGGTTACCTTAGCAGAGTAGTCCGGGGGTATAGGGGTGCGTTCGTGAGAGCATACTGCATAAAAGTAAAATCGGCGGTTTTGTGGTAGTATGATGTAAAGAAATCAAGATCGTGGCCAAGTAAGTTTTGAGAGCCGGTCGGAAATTTCAGACTGCCCTTATATCAATGTAGGGAGTGCTGGGCATATTGTGCGGGCATGCGGAGCGTGGCGTGGTCAGGCTAGTAAAACGTCAAACAAAAGTATGTGTTAGGTAACTATAGCCTCCGCCGAAAGCGGACTACAGATAGGATAGTTCACATTGTTATGCATATTGTGATGTTCGGCTGGCATGTATAGGTAGCGGCATCTAATCTGACTGGTTTGACAAGCAGTTTTAATTGTATGCGGCTCTGACCAAATCATATCACTTTGGATGAGTGCGGAAATCTCGCAACAGCTTTTTGCAGAGATAATAAATCACCTGAAATTTGTAAACACAGTTTACTAGGCTGGATCTCTGCATAGGAACGGTATTTAGGGCTCAAACTTTGAAATAATTATCCAAGGGTCTAACTGAAAATTAGTACAAGTGCCACTCGTAAAAGCTCGCGCTGAAAGTGGCGATTAGAGATACATTGTCTAGCTTCTTGTCAAGATCGAGGGTTGCAGTTGCAACACGGAAGTGCAGGGCACCATGGGCAGTGAGAGTCTAGACCTTGGACGCACTGAACAGGCCCATGATGAATTCAGGATACCCTCTGTTCTGAACTCACTTCCGGACGTTGCTTATCAGGGAAAAATAATTCTGCTGCATGAGTTCAAACAGATCAATATGATGTCCGTGATTATCGCGTTTATAGCTTGTAGCCTTTCAAACTTCATTCTATAAATAAATTACTCGGAGTGACCAGAGACTACACCGAAGATCAGTTGAAGTTTTTGACTTGGTGACTCTACCCAGCGCGATGACCACACAACCATATGGTATCTAATCCAGTTTCAGACTATTTGTTCCGCTTGTAAGCTTCCATCTTTGCAAGTATCAGAAACGCAAATAAATTAACCAGAGACTTCGGATGACGGACACTCGAGAATGTCGTTGCCTGCCACGAAATAATCAGTCCCTGTGTTTGGAACTTATAGTCCATTCCCAAAATGAGCTTGAAAGATTTGGAAGAGAGCAGACGCCGCAGATTGCTGTTCATAACTGGAATACCGGTGACTACAGGGCACATCTATTAAATAAAACACTCCGACATGCCAAGATGTATTACGCTCACAACCAGCGCGGTCCTCATGACAGGACACTAATTAGTTTTTTGCTTGCGGTGTCGGCAGTTTCAAGGCCAGTCTATTCTTTTTTGTGAAGAGTCATCTTTGGTATCGGGAGTTCCAGGCGATTCCATCCGACAAAATCCGGTATCACAGAATTTCACACCTTGAACGGACATATGAGTAACCTCCTCAGACCAGACTCACGTAGTAATTGACAACATTGGAACCAAGCGGTGAGCATGCTTGATGAAATACCGCAAGATGGGCCGACTCCTGCCAGAGCATTGCCAGTAGTAAGTGTATCCTGAAAACCGAACGCCTTGAGTAATTTCCACACTAACGCGATAATTTCTGCTTACTACTCCCCAACATCCTTATTGGCGGAAGTAAATCCTATGTATTCGAACTGAGGACCATTTGTACGTGATGATTTATTTGCTTCTCTCTTCCTTCCATCATCGCGAAGTCCTTCATACAAATATGTCGTTCTTGCTTATATTTACCAATATCCCGCCTTCATTACTGAATTACATATCTACCCTCTGCTCAATTGAAATTATGTATTTTTGTATTTTTGCAAGTGCGATCACTAGGGATTTTCCTCATTTTCTTCGCTTTGTTACCTTTAGCAACATAATAAACCTCATTCATTAAGTGTCTTTTGACATTAATATCAGCATGTTGGTGTTAGATAGTTTGTCAACTGAAGATATGCTACAGAATTTCTAACGAATTCCATGCCACTAACATCATTCATGAACGATTTATTATATAAGACGTGATGCAAGAACAGGTTGACGACTGGAGGTGCGGAAACCTGAGCGAGTTCGAACACGATATAATCTGATAGCGCATGTGATTGCCAGCTGCACTAACCTACGGAAGCTGACATACAAGATTGTGGAAGTCCAAGCGTGTATCAAACAAAGTAAGTAAAACGGGCAATGAGATCACAATAACTTGGCCTACTGTGCACTGCGATCAGGGCACTTGAATTTTAGTCCAGATATCGGTGGACTGAACAGACTACACAGGTGTACAACACACGCTGAGTTTAAAGCATAGAATGGACAACACGTACCCACGCAACCGCAACACTGGCCAGCATGCAGAAGTACCTCACCGATTTAACAGCCATCATAATGGACAGCATGTTTTTATCTCTGAAAGTGTCAAACTACCACGGTTCTTGGTGTGGAGATTTGCTTCGCCTAATCAGGTTTCTATCCCTCAGTCATTCTGCCGTGGTCGCCACTTGAAGGACGAAGTTCCAGATAGTGTAGCTTGTGAGAACATTGCAACTCCTAAGCCAAACCGCCACAACGAGGTGGCAGGGCCTTGGATGATCATGGAGGTACTTCCCGCTACTCCAAACGTACGCTGTAATAACAAAGACCTAAAACATGCAAAAAGTGCACCAAACCTTCTGTCTGCACATTTCAGATGTTGATGCCACAGACCCGTTAAATCGACTTATTAACACTGCTCGCTAACCTCAAATTTTGATCTCGGCACAGGCCTTGCAGTCATGACTTCTTAGCCAGTTGAACGTGGCTTACTTCGTAGAAAGTCCCAAGTACACACTGATGTCCCTTTATTCGAAATCCCATTTCTACATCCGGGCTGTTCACCACTCTGTTATACTACCGACTATTTTGTTTAACAAATACTGCACCACTTCCAGAACTAAATATGCATTGCCTCCCTCCTCTTCAGGGGGAGAAAGCATCAAATGTTTGTATGGAGTGTTTTCAAAATTGTTACGACTAGTACTCACCATCCAACTGCAACACCCATTCAGCTGAGAGACCACCGGGTTACCCAAGCCTAAACAGCGACAGTCGAGATTCAGAATTTGGGTTTGAATCGCTCATCTCTGGGTCAGTAAGTTCGCATCTTAACCACAAAACTATCTCGGGCGTTCCGAAAATATTGAATCCTATGATGTGCACCGTATTATGGAACAAAGATTCAAGAGTCAGTGCTGTTGCCGAGATCCTTACTATTCCCTCTGAGGGAACGCATAGAAGCCTGACTTTGGGCGCTAAACGGCTCGTAAAGGCTCCTTTTTGGGAGCTTCTGACATCAACTATCTTCTCTTTAGGATGTATTTACTGTGATTTTAATCTTCTACGCAATTAACTGTTGCCTTCGACAAACGCAAGTCGCACACCTTCAGCAAAATGCTGCTACCAGCGTAATTACTAGGCCCAGTTTCGAGCCAATTTACTTCAGTCTTTCCGGACTGATAACATATGTGACATCTCCAATACTTTTTGCTGAATAGGATCGAGCCAAAGAGGCTGCTGGAGGAATGAAACGTGCAGGGTATTGAAGAAACCTACTGAAACGGCAGAAAATGGTAGAAATGCTCTATCAGAGGTGAACTACAGGGTTTTTTAAACAGAACTCACTGACCTGATTATTTTGACTCTCTTCGAGTAATATGCACGGCTGCTATGATGGGAAATGACTAAGGTCATCGCAGCAGCGAGTGATGTTGGTGGAAGAAGTTTCTCGAGGACAGAAAAGTATAGTTTTGGAGAAATCAGCTAACTGACTAAGAGAATGTTCGGATGCCACATACAATATAAACCGGCGATATCAGACAATTAAGACCCCCCTTTTTATTGTTCCCAGCATGTTATCCACAGTTCAGTGCATGTCCCTTGCCAAAAAATTAACCACAATAAAATTTTTGTTGCCACATTTGCAACATGAAGTGACGTCAAACTTCATGAAGGAAACTACTCACAAGGTTGCTGAAAACTCTTCGACAGCCCACGACCGGTTTCGCCCTTCTTGAGGCTCATCAGGTAGGCCAACTGAAACATGAGGCGGCCTGTGTGCAGCACATTCAGTTGAAGAATATTATAAAGGAGAGATTCGGTTGAGTCTCTCTTGTAAGCCAAATTGATTTGCAAATGTGTGTATTTCTCGATGAGGTCAAGCTTCTTTCACACTTCTTTCCAAGCGTTTTTCAACTAGGCCTCAGTGGATCAAATTCTATCAAAACAAAATTTTCAACGCCTGCCGGAGCGAAACTCATGCAAAAGGTTGATCTAGGCGCCGCTAACACAGGTTTTCAGTCAGGGAAACATAACTGGTAGGCTTAATAGGAAGTAAGTCAGTGGTTTTGTCGTAGCCAACTTATTCAATGGTCTTGGACATATTAAAACTAATTACTCATGGCGGACTTTCCGAAAAACGGTAGACGATTTGATATCAGCCAGTGCGATAGCGCTAGTTAGGATGCGTCTAGTTTGCTTGAGGAGGCAGAACCGAGTAAGTGTGTCGCTGGTGCAACATTAAAACGAACAGTGGATATTGATCTCCTCGCTGTTGGCCGATAAGTCACAGGTACTACGGAGCACTGTGGGAATTAAAACTGATTGATTTGATAATGTCATGGTTCCTAAGAGGGGATAAACGGCTTATCTACGCGTCAATAACACGGACGGGGACAAGGGTGTGGTCGCCAAGAAAAGTGAGTAACTTGCTGTGACTTAATTATGTATAGCTGGTTCTGACGGTATTCGGACAAGAAGAGGTTGTATCAACCATTTGAATGGTGTTATAAGAAGCTAACGGATCCTATCACATTATGGCACAAGAGTGACGATTAACCGGATTACTCACTCCGTCCTTTTTGGGTAGATCATATGCAAATTGCTCAAAATGAAGTCTATGTGGTGACTAACACCCAACTGCGGAACGAAATAGTACGAATACAGAATGGTACTCATCAACGAAAGGTGCCGTGTAAAGGCCACCCCATAGCCAGTAAGACATTAGCAAGACAATAAATTAGCTAGAATTTATCGTTGAAGCCAACCTAGTTTGCTAGCCTGAAGGCCTATGGGCAGTATCACATCTAGGAAAAGACACTTTGTTATGAGACCACTTAACACGTGGGGAGACGATGAGGGACAAACTTTTAGTTCCACAGAACCCTAGCCCGTTGATGAAAGGATATATGAAGCCGAAGCTGCTGGTACCAGTCAAATTTCGACAGCTCAGTTGCTTATAATAAGCGTAATTATTAAAGCCAATTATATATTTTTTCTCGCCAGCACCTCAATTCACTACAAACAGCTAGGGAAACCAGAAGCGATAGAATTGACTGATTAAGCTAGGAAACTTCGTTTTTGAACGGTATCGGCTGGCCACGACACAACATTATTTCAGGAGCAATAGCAATAATACTAATGGTAATAGTGGTTCGGCTGTGCAAGTCTTTCGACGCGCTGCTGATATGAAACTCGAAAGCGGCAGATACTTCCAGATTATCGGACTTCTTCAGATAAAAGAAGTCGAAATGCACGCCTGAGTTCGAATCATAGACCTTCCAGTGGATAATCTCGAGCCTTAGCCACCGAACTCCACTGATCTAGCTGAAGTCATGCTAAACTATCTATAGTTTCAGTCGAAGAATGATTACCGATGAATCTGGAGAATTCTCCATTAGCACAGTCTTCGACCGGCCCAATCGCATTTCAGCCGTTTGTGAGAGGCATGAACTAGAGGACATATTTGGTCTCAATAGCACAGTCTACAAGAGGCATTGTAGGGAAGTGTAAACTCTACACAGGCAGAGAATGATTTGCTTACTCTATTTTGGTGTGGTTGTGGAACGTTTATTGCTTCCGATCTCAAGTTATTACAGCAGGTTAAGGTGATTCAACAGTGTTGATGTGGCTAAGCTTGGTGTACAATATGAGAATGACGAGAAGTTTATTGGGAAACGGTTTTAATATCTCAATTACGAGACGCTCCTACAAAATGGAATTTTTAATGATGCATTAACCACTCAACCATCTATTCAGCTGAACATGGTTTAAACCTTTCAATGCATATTCCGGCTTATAATCACACGATGTAGGAACCATTATTCCGTAAGAGGCCGTCTAACTGATACATCTTACACAAGTTTTGTTTGGTGAAAATCACCCACTCAATTTCGAACTATTTCGGTCCAGCTAAACAAATCATCTCTGAAGATTGCGTAACGCTTGGGACGATACGTTCAACGCAATTAGCTACAGCGGTGTCCTAGAGTATGGCTTCATCGAGCTGGCTGAGCTTGAAAGCGCGACAATTGATGAGGTAAATGATAACCATGAAAGTATTGCCTTGGGGGTGTTTCTGATGGAGATAAAGCTCAAAGAATAGAAACACTGGCAAATCTTTTGACTAATCAGACAAATTCCACTGGAGGGTCATTCAATTTCCATGAACTTCCGAACGGGCTTGAAAAACGATGAGAAGGATACAGAAATACATGCAAAATTACCGGCCATGATACCAGGAAACGTCATTCAGCGCACCTATTATGGCTCAGAAGTATACAATACGGTGACAGCAAGTCCATGCTTCTAGATGCAAAAAACGCCAAAAAATTATTAGTAACAGCAGCTTAAACCAAAGGAGAACGGAACACTTCGGGGGCTTTTCTAAATAAATCGTTCCGAGTGTATCAAATAACTGCGTGGGACTTCGAAAAACTGTCTATTCCAGAGAAGATTCTCTCCTCGTAGGGGGGAAATCTTTAACTTTCTTAGCGTGTTTCCTTTTCTTTGGGACCACCGTAGCTTCATTTGAAACCACGAATCGGTTACCCTAGTCCTGCTGCAACTAATCTCTTCAAATTAGTCTACTATCGTAATACATCGGTATTAATTATCGAGGATTTTGTAATTCGTGTTTCGACTTCTCTTCCCCTACTCTAAAAGTGCAGGAACGAACCACCCGTGGCTTGTCCAAAGCGACAACAAAAAAAACTAAGTGTGTAGCCACTGCTCTTTTTGTCTCTGGTGCGTAGCTTGATGGACGAAGAGGTTAGAACTGCCACACAGTGATCTCCACTGTGAATTCATGTAGACTGCTGCTATTCTGCACGGAGAACACACCAACATTTCCTCAGAAAGTGGCACGGAAAGCACAGCGCAGCTTGAAGTTATTCTACTGTCCTTATTAGCCATTAGTATATAATTAACTATATTAGAGATGATCGTACCTAATTACACCATCGAGAGTACATTTCCCCTTATCTTTCTCCATCTATAGACCGTTGTGTGAGCTAAGCAACTGAACACATCCTAGTGTTTCGAAACCAGATTTACTCAGGGTGCACCATCCTGAGAAGCAGAACGGGCGCAAATTTAGTACAATAATATCCCAAAGAAGGAGGCGTAAGAAGATGGTAAATGATTCACATTCAGATCATTCTCGTTTGAACAGTCGTCTTCCTGTCCTGGTGAGCGCACACCAAAGGGGAAAAGGATTGGACTCGAGTTTCGCTTTTGTTAGTGCTCATCAGCAGTGCACATCCTTGGCCGTGCCGGCGTTTGAAGTTCACACATCTCCACCAGCGCACGCTGAGTTTTCATGCTTGAGCAGGCAAAAATGTTCATGCTTGAGTGACGCGATTAGTTTGCCGATGCAGTGCATACGTTCAGGTCACCAATTTTTGCGAGATGCATCGATCCGGAGTTTCAGATTAGGAACACAACCGATCGGAGTTCACCAATGACGCATACTTTGTAGTTATTCGGCAGCGAGCTGGCTGTTCAGGTTAGGTTTTTCTATAAAACACTCTCCTCACAGTCATATGTACTTTGTTCCATATATTGAAATACGCCTACTTCCAAAACCACTATGTTGGTAGCAGTTTATTAGTGATTCTTTTGTTTGCTGTTTTACTTCATCCTCGTGTAATCCCAGTGTATAAAAACAACTACAAGAGGCAAGTTTTCGATCAATCGTCTCCGCTCGCGTCTAATTGGCAGCTATAGTGACAATAGAAAATTAGGTTTAACTACTTATTACACTTACCAACTGCTGGTGTGAAAACGAGTGCATTATATACTCTGGGCTGGAAAAATGTGACTGGTGAGACGAGACGATTTCAAAACATTCTTTTGTGGGGAAAAAGAGGAGCGACCCTTTCGAATGACGATCGCTTTAGCTGCATCATCATTCGTTAGGGAATGGCTTTTGACGGATTTCGTGGTACTTCATAGATTACGCTGATTGACTCTGATGTTTTGTATTGATCAGCTGGTTAGTGACGACTCATGTCACGTGTTTGACCGCGTCAGTTCAACGGTGAATCGACAAATACTGCCTAGTTGTTTCAGAGAAAAACCGAGTTTCCAGAGTCTGCAGAACATTCGAAAACCAGTGAACATAGAGCCACAATGGGATTATCATCTAGCATTATTCTTGCTGTTCGTACTAAGTAACCACCAAGTGTTGAAGTGTATGGTCAATTTTGATGCATTAAACTGTCGTTTTAGGCAGACAGGAGGAACAGTGTGTGCCCCCATTAGACTACAGATAGATGTAGGCGACTGTTGGGTTTCCTTCTTTCACTAGGTTTTGGCTGAAATACACACATAAGAAATGGTCCGGGTAATCATCCCCCATTCAAGTCTTCTGAATGAACTACAGTTTGGCAGCTGTTTCGCTGTTTTTGCTGATCCTGCGGGCCCTGAAGGGCACATATCTTTTGAGACTTAATTAGTTCATATTCACACGGAGGTGTAGTTTGGTGCACTGACCAAACTATACGGGTCACTGGGTTCTAGCCAACTCAACGGTGTGAAGTTGGAAGCTGCCATCGGATTTCATTTATCCGACAAAAAGCTATGCAGTGCATCCGTTGTTAAAAGTGGTTCGCAGTTCTACACATAGTGTGTGATTAGAGTACGATGAAAATTTCACCATCGTTTACAAAATGTAGGCTACATAACCTACAATCCAAGTTTGGTAACTCTAGGCCAAAAGGTGAAGGAGATTACCTGTTGGCGAATATACACTCATTTGCAAACTAAACTAGCTCTTTCGACAGACTCACCTGGAACCCAGGTGAATCCTTCGTTTATGATGTTCTCAGGCAACTGAATGTGCTGCACCAGGCCGCCTCATGTTTCAGTCGCCAGGATATTTGAAATACCGCGATACATGTATATCTTTTGTAATGTACTACTCATAGGGTTGATGAAAATCCATCGACAGCCCACGACCGGTTTCGCCCTTCTTGGGGCTCATCAGGTAGGCACAGTCCCCGGGTTTCCGTGTATATTCGCTAATTTCGTGCAATTTGGTTTCAAGTAGAACATAAGGTTGACGGAAACCCGGGGACTGCGCCTACCTGATGAGCCCCAAGAAGGGCGAAACCGGTCGTGGGCTGTCGATGGATTTTCATCAACCCTATGAGTAGTACATTACAAAAGAACAAAAGATTACCTGTTGTAGTTTATAGCATTTGTTCCAGCATATGACTGCACTTAGTAAATTGATTTGTTCACCCAAAGTGTGCCTCAGGTAGGAAAAATAACATAATAGAATTTTATCCTTTAGGGTCATGCAACTGGTATGTGCCTATTAGATAATTACCTAAAAGTGTCTTCGCAGATTTGCTCGCAAACTTGCTCATGGAGATAAAACCTGAAAGTTAAAGCTTTTCTGAAGTGACCTTCGACGAGAACAATTTTTAGTGTGGCCGCAGTGAATGAGATACTGAAGCGTGCGAACCGCGGAACAGGATGCGAAGTCAAGACTCTCCGCTCAAAAACCATCAATGAAATGAGTGCGGCATACACGATGCACATGTCTTCAGCTAATGATACTCCGAACTTACAAAATTCACTTCCTCAATCGTGCGACTATCTATGCTCTCACTATGAACGCAACGACAGTCAACAAAAGTCGACTGGATAACGGCACGTAACGAGCTGATCGTGGTAGACAGAGGAAGCACACGGGTATCCAGATATCGGAACGAACAGTAGACAATTGCAACAAATTCGCGATAAAAAATAATGGTGAGTAACTTCCTGGTCAGCTGAATATTACTTCAGCTGGTCCTCCGCGGACATAACGACACGAACTTCCTCACTACATCTGAACGGATTCATTCTTCGGAAGGATATTTCTATAGGGGCATAGAAAGCGGACAAGAATGTAGCATCGCGAAATTCCGAGCAGTTATCATAACCACAAAAAGAAGGGTTCAGCTCCAAGCGAGTATAATCAGGAGAAGGCTTGCGACAAAGTCCTACGGAATCAACACACACGAACCACCGCAATGACAGAACTAGATTATGCGCTGTCTGGTTCGGTTTGATTTCACGTTCGTAGAACTAGAGAAGGGGCAAGACGTGACTACAATGATGATAAATCTGTGACTTAAGGACATCAGCGCGCACAATCAGTAGATCAGATTCCGAAAATTCCCATAACTACATATACACACCAGCGCGCATTAGACTGCCACTCACAAGTAGCTGGAATAAGTCCGGCGAAACATCCGCAACAGACTATCTCCTCATTTTGCACATTGAAAAACATTACTCACGTTAACCGAAGCGTTGGCACTTGTGAAAACACATTCGACCATATCGCGTTTCTATCCACTACAACACCCATGGTGAACACTCCCAAAATCAGAACCGTCTAAGGTTTACGAAGATTCCTCTAGAATACTGTTTAAACAGTGTGGTCTTGTAGAAGCATGCCAGACGGTTTTACTGGTTCCAGGGAATCGGGTGCACGCGTTCTGCTCCTGGCGTCGGTGATCTTTCATAAATCACGTTACTGCCCACCCACAAACCAACTGTTAGGAACATGCCATCCCCTACTGGGATCGGTCTTTGATGGATCGTAAGCCTGTTGTAAATATTTTTAGGGAACCACTTCGTTGTCGACCTATTGGAAACGCCTCTGTTTTTGCACACACACAGATGTAATCAATATTCTCATTTGAACACCTCAAACAGCGTTGATGAAATTCCGTCTTCCGGACGCATCAGACTTCTCTAGACAGCCCGAAACGCGATATTCAATATCATCACGATTCACCCCTTGACGACAAAGTGGATTAAAAGTCTTAACACAATCCGGCCTAACATGCCTATTAGCCTTCCGAATCCGGTTGCTATGATCGACCAATCAGCTAAGTCTGTTGGCAGTTCATTATTTGCGGTAATACACGTCACGTACGTGGCGTGTAGTCCTTGTTCCACAGTTACATCAACTGAGCGTACAGAATATCAGAGCAGTTGTTCAGTAACAAGCATTTACAGCATCATCCGAGACGCTGAATGGAAACTGAGGAAATCCTCTGACTTTTTTATGATTACTTAACATCTGGCGATACAGTAGCAGCCGTAGAGACGGGTGGTAATATTGGGATATCCTTTTGAGGGAAAACTATGAGTGCAGTTAAAGTATGTTTTCTATGAAGAGGGTTATGGCTGAAGAGACAGAAATGTGGGTCATGACCATCAACATAGACAACTACAAAATTGTGAGGACACTGGTGCATGACCATGAGATAAGGCCGCATGGTGAAAAGAACAAAATCAGAGAGAAGTTCAATGGCAGTCTAACGCATACACCGGATGACCCAAAAACACTTGGACTATTCGAATAGGAACTGATATAATGAAGGCCAGTGACATAGCTATACCTTCCATAGTCTTCATCCGAGCATAGAAAAGATCCAGGGGACCACATCCTGGAGGAGGAGCGGACGGCACCGACAGATAAGAGAAAAGACCCCGTACCCAACCGAGGGAGTTGATTTATTGAACAAATCATTGCATCCCGATAAGATGATGTATCCGTTTGTGTATTTTGTGATATTAATAAAAGATGGCTCCGATATTCAAAATAAGTAATAAAAACGTGTATTTTAACACGAGCGTTTTTTTCAATCGACAGAATCCCAAGGATTCATACGAGATGAGGGTAGCGAAAAGACACACGCTTTAAAATCTTTTGGGGAAGTATTCGAATTCGCTTAAACACGGAGCGCCATATATAACCTTAAATATACTGTACTTCGACCTACGAGAACGGGAAATGAACTGATCTCATATTTGTCGTGTCTATGTCCCATATTCGAGTATGGAATACATGAAACAAATTATTCCGATCATTATTCTATTTTCAAACTACCGGACTTTACCTCACACAGTGTTGGCACCATGCAGTCTTTTTAACATTTTGCCTAAGCCCATCAACAGATCCCAGTGCAACTGATGCTGTAAGATTCACAGTATTCAAACTTCTCTTATCCGTCAACAGAGGCTATGAGAGTGTTGAGTGTCGCCTTGAATGTGGACACTTTTCATATGGATAGTACACTTACAGGGTGAATGCCATTGTAGACGATAGTCAGATATGTTTATCTTGAAAATTATTGCAGGGCATCAGCGCTTACTGTCTCGTCAGATGACTATATATCACAACTGATTGCCCCTGAGCCCACCACAGGATAACAAAAGTTGGGGATCAAGTTTCGCCCAAAGATGTACTGATAAACCAGACCAAAATGACTAAAGCACAAGTCTGAAGATTCACATGTCTTTTTGGGTAGAACAAATGTAGGAGGAGAGACCAGCTCACAGCCTACCGAAAATAAGAGAAGGTAACCGGCAAAGTACGGAGGAAAGTCGTTCAAATAAAACGCTATTTAGAGACCAACACCAAGGGAAAAGTGGGGGGAGGAGGATCAGATATAAAGAAAACGGGATCAGACAACATTTATCACAAATGTGTATGTGGCGGCATGTTGGAACCAAAAAGGGACTATTTGAGATCGGGCGAACTGAGAACAGAGGCAGAGAATCTCGAACATAGCGGTCCCATAAGCGACTTCACGTGAGGGGGTCCGTGGAACAGTGATACAGAATGGTGAAATTTTGTCCCAACACAATGCCAACGCTAACAACAAATGATATTGCGAGAACTAAGTGCAGCTGAACAATAAATGCCCCTCACGGTTGTTTGGGAGTATTACTCTCCATGCGAAATCCTGCCTTCCGACGCCAGAGAGTTGCGAACGGACGTACGGAGGAATCACTCGCAGAAGCCTTGCTGCTTGAATGCATCTTTCCATATAGAGCGCTCCTGCTTCCACCACGGGACTCAAGGACGACTGAGTTGTATCAACAAGAAAGAAGGAAGGAACACAGGGAAACCAGATGAGTATTGTATAAACCGCTCACAGTTATTAACGAACGAGAATGGCGCCTACAGGAAACCTGACACAGATTGTCAAAAGCGATGCTTCCCTAGAAGAATGTCAAAATAAGATGTGTTTATTGCAACACAACTAGTTTTGATGGATATCTATAACTAAAGGCAACCCGATGAGCCCCAAGAAGGGCAAAACTGGTCGAGAGCTGTCGAAGATATTGCAGCAACCTTATGGGTCGTGTATTACGTCTACAAATGCTATAATGTTCATAATGATAGGTTACACTGAGTTTCACTGAGGACCATCTTCGAGCTTCGTATGTCGGCTAACTTGCTATCTTAAATTAGCAGTCTTCTTCAAAGCACGCACGCTATGTGTCACAATCGGTAGTTCCATACAGGGCTACTGTGCACTACCTCGTCATGTTACCAGCTTGTAATTGAAAACTTAGGTCATGTTGTGAGTCAAGTAGCAGATCGGCACAATGGAAGGCAAATTACAGCCAAACGTGTGTGCAAGCAGCGCGGTCATTCGGACTGCTGTCGGAATAGAGCGGTGGGAATTAAGTCCATTGGCGTTCATCAAAGATGGTAAGTGGATGACCACAAATGTTTTGGCGAACGACAGCTCACAAGAAGCCACTTGGAGGCTTAAAACACTGAAAGGGTTGTGTTCGTGATGATGGATTCTTACTTAAGGCACACAGGCCTCATCGACTCAATCCGAAGGCGCGGTCAGCCGAAGTATTCCTGAAGGGATGATTCAAAGTGGTTCAAATGCCCAGTAACGCATATGGAAAGAAATTTCATACCATCAGAGGTTAGGTATCCTACGGAGGCTAAACCTAAACTGGGGATGTGCAGTCCGTCCAACGGCGAAAAAGTTATGAGTAACGACGGGTGGAAGTGGCGTACTCCATCTTAACGGGAAATCATCTAAAAACACCTTTAAAAAGGAGACGGCTACGATAATTCCCAGATTTTTTACATCACAAATGGGGAATTCTTCATTTACAAGAAAAATTGAAGGTTAAAATAATTGAGTCATTTTTTTCACTAGCACTTGTTCGTGCAGGCAAACTCTTCCCATAGTCGAGCCAAAAAATTGACACCATGGAGGAACATTCAAGTAGAGAAAAGGTGACAAGTTGAGGGTTTGTGAGTTTCATCTATGACTGTGATCATGATATCCCGTTTGCTAGACAAAGCGGAACGGACTGAGTTCTATCAACCCGAGAAAACACATGAAGAGATGATGGGTTACCAGTTCGTAGCTGAACGAAGCGCACGTCATCTGTAGACTTATAATATGATAGCAGGGTGAAGGCTAATCCACGGAATCGTTCCTCGTGCCAAACAGATCAAGGTTGCACGTTTGAGTAGATTGTGGACGCAACGCTGTAAGCAAGATGTTTTTTCTGCGTTCTATTTCTTTCATGGTCATGCCTGTAAGTTACCAATGTGTATGAAATCTTATGGAGGCCAAAAAGTGACCTTCTCATGACCTTGTTTTGTTCCAGACTGATTTCAGGTCTAAACTCCAACTAAGCTATGACTCCCAGTAAGAAACAATCCGTGTTCCCACGCAGTGCTTTTATGGAAAAGGGAAAGCCGTAGTGGTGGCTCTACTTTGGTAGGTTCCAAGGTCAGTGATGCAGGCATAAAGACGGAGCGCGGTAACAATAGTGATGCAGTCAAACAGTAAATATCCGAATGTGCTCAAACCACTAGACATTCGCAACCCACTTATTCATGTGCATACGGTCTATATGCAAACTTTTGATGAATAGTACAATAAACGTGCACAACGTACGGTTCACAACGTCCGGGATGGACATTCTATTATGCAACGGATCGCGTGACTGCTCCACGCAGGCCGAATCAGTGGTGGTGGGTGGGCCAAGTTCGAAAGAAACTATAGAAGAACTACTGGGCGGTTTGGTGTCCGGCAGATCTAGTTCTGGTTGCTGTAGTGAAACCAGTGATTTACGAATCTTCTCAATGCCAGGATGGTTTCGTATTTGGATTCCAGTAAGCGACTCAATTTGAATCCAGCGATGTGTGCGTTCCTGAAGCTCTCGCTCCAAATGCTCTAGGTCACACCTGTAGGTAAAAATGTGAAGAAAGGTGGGGGGGGGGCTTATGATGGTCTGAAGGATCTCGATAACACCGGAGAAGAGATGTATCACTGTACCCAAATGTGAACCGTAGACTGCGGACAGGCAAAATAATCTGAAAAAATAGCACACACTGAGAAAAACAACTGGGCAACAACAGGAATAAGGAAACAGCTCAATCGGGGACATCCATCGACAGAACCAAAATATCCACACGCACAGAATACCTCATTTTTCCACGGGTTTCGTAGACATAATCCTGGGTATTGGTCCGGAAACTACTAGATATTATTGCATACAAAGTCATAAGGACAGAATTTATCTATCTTTCACGTAATCATATGGAGAATGTTGCCTTCTAACTAAAGAGCTATAGTTGGCTGATATCCAGATGGCGGTGGATTCCAGATTCAGTGGCCAAAGTATGTCATACAGTCACGGTTCCCCCCAAAAACCTGGTAATAAATAATCGTTCAGCTGTAACCGCCTTTCTGTGCCTAACTGCCATGCCACACGAAGGAAGCACGAGAGCTGGGATACTGCCAGATTACCCAAGCCTAGACAGGGGAAGTCGAGGGGCAGAAGTCGGGTTCGAACCACAGACCTTTCGGTCAGTAAATTCGCGCTCTAACTACTTGGACCATCTCCCCTGGTAGTAAAAAAAGATGGTTGTTGGGGGAGCTCTTTTGAGGATTTCCCAATTTCTTCACCACGAGGCTTGTAGGTAATGTGATTAAAAAACTGGAGTGTTTTTTGTCTGTATTGTACCAAATACAGATCCATCCAAATGAGTGGGTTCGGTGTCTACGGAGGCTTCATTGACTTCACTGCGCAAGAGCTGACGGCAGTTGTTATGACGGGGTGTAAGTTATGTGAGCGAGCAAGTGATTTTTGTGAAACTGATACACGCCGTTTCAAGTTTCGCCTCCGTTGCAGAGGTGTTCCGAAGGCCGAAGTTTTTCTAACACAGACACCCATGAATTAGCTGTGGGCCTTCGTATTTAAGTTTTCTCGTTTGCCCTAACGTGTTGCAACCACCAGTGTATCCTGTGGGGCTCCATCTTTCCAAAGTTGTATGATTTTCGCATTCCGAAGTCTTATGACCCATAGCTACTATGCAATATATCATATCCAACATACACGTATTTGCATGCGAACAGTTTACCATCCAAACGAAGGACAAACGATCTTCCGGGTTTCATTTTGTGCAATTTTCCGCGACGAAACTGAAAATGAATATGATTCCTCGTACTAACAGAGTCATCGTTCTTTACCTCAAGAAATGGTTACAAAACAAGTGGGTTTGTCGTGTTGTGAAAACCACAAAAATAGGCCTTGAAAACGATGGATTGTGTAGCTCAGAATGGCAAGCTGATGCGCCTCCGCTCACAAAACTTAGAGCTAGAATTTTGCAACTTTGTTTAAACCGGTAGACACGCAAACTTAGATATCGTACTTCGGTACATTTGATTATCTGTAACAAAAACAGGTCATGATCTGCGACCCGGCCGCATCAACCTAGTAGAAAGCGAGCGGATTTGATGCTTGGTAAGCGTGAACTGGCCAGTTCATCTGTACGATTTGTTCTCAAAATATTCAACTACACTAGAGCGCTAGCAACAAGAACTCATTCACTGACAAGTTCACGAACTAGAAGTGGATCCGGAATTGTCTTATATTGTGGTCAGGAGCTGGGTGAAATTTGTTAGACAGAAGAGCTGTGGGGAACCTATAGGATCCATGAGATGATTCGGTGGCCGAAAAAAGGGTATTTCGCGAGAGAATGATGGAGAAAAAGGGACCTCAGAACAATGAATAATCAGCAGTTCTTTAAGGTGTCACCATAGTTGTATGAAGTCGATATCCTAGAGTGAGAACAAAGAAAGTTCAGACACTTAAAGTAAGAAGATGAGTCACTCATTGAAGAATTGTTGACAATAAAAGAGCATCATTCCTAAGGAAGCGGTCAGTGAGCTTTATTTGACATACAGTAACCATGTGCAAGTTAGTCACGTCAGTGAAAGAGTAGACGACAAGTTAGATTGACGGAACACTCACTGAGTCAGTGCTAACTCAATTCCAGCTGAGTCGCTCGTTTATGATACACATCGACTGAATTAGCTGCACAAAGATTACCACATGTTTCAGTTAGCATGGTGTTGGCCCCTAACATGGGATCCATGCCAATAAAACAGGGTACGCATAGGTATCTTCTTTCAAAACACACTGCCTATCGATACTTATTCTGGGGACACAGCATGTCGGATAACATGCTCACGGTAACTTCTCAAAATGACTTTAAAGTAGCAAGTCAATCTTAGCTCTGACGACACATGACTATATCTGTCGAGCAAAGCTTAGAGAACAAAACGCTATACACCAGTACTTCGGTCACCGCGGGTGACCTGTTGCTAGGACTAATCAATGACCAGATCAATCAAGCAAATGACGTGTTGACCTTAGCCTCAACTCACAAACGTAGTCACACTCCTTTTTCTGATCAACTAATATCCTTCTGATAGCAAATTGTAGTTAGGTTTTAATATTTCGTATCTCCGATTATACCACTTCTGAAGAGACCGAACGCCGAGTGGTGTAACGCTGTGCTCTCCCACCATTATTATTTTACACAACTTCAAGCCTAGCTGGTTTCACTCATAGTAAATGGAGTAAGGATGGTTCCAGATGTAAGAGACCACTGCTACATAAAGAGGTGTACCTACGTCTACGTTCTAGCGACCAAGGACCATGTTTGTCAAAGAGATAACCGATAAATCAGTTAACCTCCTTGACAAAGGTGCCTCGAAGTAAACGCACCTATGCGGTTTGATCAACATCTGGGAAACCCTTACACAGTGCTATATTGACTTAACTCTATCTGAGCTTGCCACCGTACTGTTCGTAACTTGCCGTATCAACTTACAAATGAGTGTCACAGGAAACTGAGTTCTGTAAATCCATCGCATAATTATTTAACACTTATTCCTTAGGTGCAGTAGTGCGCACTAAGGAACAGTAATTCGAAATGATGCATCATCATCATCATTGACAGCATGATATCAGTGTCCAATACCGATGCTTCACTGCCGTACATTTGAAAGCCTTGTTATGAAGGTGGACGGGGAAGGGAGTTAGTGATAGCTTAATACAAACATTCCGAGGTGCCTACACTTCCGGACGTTGACTCAGGTAGTCTGGATAGAAACTGACAACAAGGTTGCCACTGACGCCGGTCGGGAGCCATACCTAGTAACTACGGAAGTACTATAATTTGGCCGAACATGCATAGAAGTGCTCATCTACCTACAGGGTCCCCTTAAAATTAGACAAAGACTGTTGGTTGGCGGAATGTTTAGTGCTTATCGAGTACTTGATGAAATAGAAGTATGTCAAGGATAAACTGCTGAATTTGAGTCTCATGTGCTGAAATTAAATGTTGCGATGTTGTTGAGATCATACCTCTATGGAGAGAAGTGTCATTTTAAACACCTAATTACAATAACGACTGATGATCCCAATTGTTTGGAATGCCTTCTTGCTACCATATAGCCCAAAACAACTTAGTTAAGGAGGAAAGAAAAAAATCTAAAAAATAGTGCAAACATCAACAGATGACGCTTCGATGACACTCCAAGGTAGAGAGACATAGTAACGCCCAAAAAACCGAGGGGAATCTACACGTAGACCACAGACTGAGTCCACTAGGTCGGATAGAACATAGGTAAGGAAGCCGACGGTCAACTAAGTTCATGCTATTGTGTACTGAACGCTCAACCTTATCCAGCTGAAACAACATCCCTAAGTTTCAGATCCCACCGGCCTCCCTCAGTTCTTTAACTTTCTGGTCGCACGACGCTCATCTATTCACACAAGGCTTTGCCTAGCTGAATTATGCCCGAAGGACTACATTACTTTGCACAGAGGAGTGATGCTGACCGCAGCGGTTACTGTGTGGCAGGTCAGAAACATCACACGCTGGGTTTTAAGTGTGACATATAGGGGTGGTTATCTCTCTCCAGGTACGACCAGTGAGCTCAAACGAAGAACCGTTTAAAGCACTATATGGTAGGTAGTGGCGAAGTTGTTCACCTCATGGCTTTGCCAGTGAAACGGGCACCAGACGAACGGCACATAGACTGTGGTTACCAAGTAGCCAATTACGCCTTAGCTCATAGGCCGAGAGCTGTACCAATGAACACCCCGATGACTCGATATGCGTAGTACATGGTGTAGCCACCGCAACTGATGGTGCTGGAAGTTTTCCGCGACTGAGATAGTAGCTGCGAAACCGAACACTCTAACCTCATTACGAATATACCCGATACCAGTGACGCTTCTGAGATATAGGTGACAACAAGCTGGACACCTCGGATCAGCCACACACAGATAATTTCTTGCAACCACACAATACATCCCGTACCGTGGCCTAGTACACATGACGCCCCAGTGATATGTTCCTGATGCCACAAGTGACGCAAATGTGATTCGGGACTTCGAGATCCGTCCAGTCGCCTTATCAGACACACTTCCATCGTAGTTAATAAAACTTTCCAGATTCACGAGCGCTTCTCCTTGACTTGCAAGGGACATATTCTGAAAGACGACTTGACACCTTCTAGGTCACCATCATCATGAGCAGTAATGCACCAGTAGTGCCATACAACTGGGAGGAACATAGTCCCAACAGGAGGCGAAAATAAAGGAAAGTGGAGACTTATTGCAAAAGGATCCACATCCCGAGAGAAACCGACCATTGAAGTAAGCTGTTCGCTCAGCCATTTCTCGGATGGATACGGCTCAGAGCCAGTCGGTTCATTATTTGGCAATGAATCAGGAAATTCTTCAACAGCAAACTTAGTCACGTTGGTAACTACCATTTCCCCGGATGAACCTCCCCGGAAGAGATAAACCAATGGTTAGTTACCCTGGCAGTCTTCACTGTCACGCAATCGACGGTGATACTGCATCAAGGATGCTGTCTTCAGTGCGTAGCTCTTCCGCTCCTGGCCACAGCGAACAAACAGCTTTCAATGTGAGGGTAGTCGCTTTCAGTTCGCGTTGCCACGCCATGGCTTGTCCTCCGTGAACATTTCGCCAAAAAGGGATTTGGGTGGGAAACGGGACTTTCCATGGTAGACGGTAGTGAAGCGTATGTAGATACAAAACACGCTGAAAAACAGCACGACAACAGTCAATCTATTCACAATTGCTTGTGTTCATCCTTAAAGATTAGAGTAATGTCGTCTGCACATTCCAGACCGAGAAGAGTCTCATCAATAACGACTCCAGCGTTCACCCCATCACTTGAGCAATGACGAAGTTGAACAAATTGGAGAGAGCAGATAACTTTGCCAGATACGACATTATAAAGGGACGCTTTTCGGCAGCTGTCGATGCACTCCCATACGCCAGGAATTATGTCGATACAAGGATGGGATGATGCTCACGAACTTCTGGGGTAGTCGCCGTTGAGGTACTGTGGCTAAAAGTATTGACCGATCCAGAGAATAGAACGCACCCGTGAGATCAAAGAAACCCAAGATTGTGGGTCATTTATAGATGGGACGCCCTTCTAACACACGAGGAGGTGTGAAGATGTGGTCGCTGTTGCGTGTAGCTGGTTGAAATCCCGCTTGATGTTCACAAACCAGGGTTACACATGCCGATGTTGAACGACAAAGGATCATTGACTTTGAGATCCTTGTTAAAACGGGGGTCAAAATGATACATGCGGTTGCAGCTTCTTGTGAGTACCCATTTTAAGCCTAGTTGCATGAGACACTTTCCCAGATAAATGAAAATAAGTTAGATGAGCATTGGCCTAGGAATCTACTGCCGTCTTTGAACAGAGCAGATAGAAAGTCGTCTGGATCAGGAGTAGGGTGACGCTTGAGTAGGAATATCCGAGGTTGAGGGGCGCTATAATTTTACAGTCTGTTTCCGTAAAAGACGAGTAGTAAGTAGCAGATGACCAACTGAAATGCTTGAAGTATTCTACCCAACGACCCAAACGCCCTTCTTCGCCGGACACCGGAGAGCCACTGGAGTACGTGATATCATGACAAGAGGCTTCCGAGGACCTGCCGAATCAAGCAGGAAAACCGACGGTCACAGTAGTATGGAAAACCCAAAGCTTGGATGAGATTGGCTGGGTTGTGCCAAATATAGAAGTTCCAGTATCAAGTACAGCCTCAGATATCTCTCTCCAGTGATCACTAATACTAGATATCAAACCAGAGCTGGATTCGCTTTTTTGTTTAAGTTCCCGGTCCATGAACTTCTCAATAGACAAGTGAGGTGTTTTTCTTGCGCAAACCTAGGAAGCACATTGAAGGATAGAGGTGGACAAGTGCGAGATCGGAGGCTACGCAGGTATTCCAGGAGGAGTGACCAGCAGTGATCTATCCTTACCATTTGAGTTTGGGGATCGGTCTTCGGTGGGTAAAACGTGACTTCCGCTGTTCCGAAAGCTGGTATTGTGAAGGAAAGGTCCTTGGTCAGTACACGATTGCAGTGGGCACTGTCCACTGTTTCTACGTCCCGTGTCTAATCCAATATGACAACCCTGTTGAACCTTAGCACCCCCAAGTCCAACTATATATGCATTTATGCCGCCAATGACCAAAACGATTCCTGGGCTTTTAGGCCTTTGTAAAAGAACATCCTTGGTAGTTCGTTGGGGCATAAGTAGGAAGCGACGGATTTCCCTTCCCCGAAAATCCTTTCTTCATACAGGTCGCAAAAGAAATCACGCAAAGTCAGCTGTCAACGGGTATGGAACCAAGTAGGGACGCTTCGACTCGACGGCTTAGCATAATACTCACCCTGGCATATTCAGCTGCAACAAGCTCCACATTTACCGGGGGGGGGGGGGCACAGGCAAGGGAAGAGAGAGAGAGAGACAAGGAAGTCGATTCTTGTGAATGTGGACCCCCGCCGATGAATGTAAAACCAGCAGCAAGAACAAGTAGAGGAACTATCCTAGTTAATATGCTTCAGAAAAAAATTCCGTTGTTCTTCATTATAATCAGACCACGAACATGTCAGCAAATACTGCATGCGTAGGAAAAAACTGAGGCGCAAAGGCACGGGGGGAGAAAGATGAAAAAGACATATGAAGATCGTTTATGGACAACGAAGTCGATTCTTGTGAATGTGGATCCCCGCCGATGAATGTAAAACCAGCAGCAAGAACAAGTAGAGGAACTATCCTAGTTAATATGCTTCAGAAAAAAATTCCGTTGTTCTTCATTATAATCAGACCACGAACATGTCAGCAAATACTGCATGCGTAGGAAAAAACTGAGGCGCAAAGGCACGGGGGGAGAAAGATGAAAAAGACATATGAAGATCGTTTATGGACAACAGCTTTCGAGTCTGAATGGAAACAAAAGAGATAAGAAGAATAAGGGATAAGAGACATCGGATGGAGTTATCGACAAGAAAAGCGACAGCGAAAAGTGTCTAAGTCGTCTACAAGGGCTAGGAGAATTGGCCTCTGGTCTTTTTGGCACGGACAAACAAGTATAGTTTCAACGTGTTTTCTAAAATGATAAAAGACAAAAATTCTATCTCTTTGGATAGAATAGATACCGAAAACTGTCTGCAAGACCTGTGGTGAATAAAAACATGTAGCACCTGAAAAATCCGTGACCCAAACTTTATTTATATTGGTTCAGCACGCAGGTATCACGTGACAGACGACGGGCAGGTCAATAGAGGTACGGAAGAGAAAAAAACAGGCGCAGTAATGGTTAAGTTAAAAATGATAAGCAAGCGGGATTTACAAGAGACTCACTTCGCTCGCATCAGCTTGAATTCAAGCTCTCCGAGGCTGTCGGAATACAGCAACCGGACCGGACCAAGGACATGAAACCGCTTTCGATGAAGCCGGTTACACTAGAATACGACGACAGGAACATAATAGAACTGTACAGTTGAATTGCGACTTCGAGAGGATCACGAAAGACGATTTAATCTGCACTTTCTGAAAGTACAATTGGCAAATGACTTTAAGGACCGTATGGACAGTGCACCAATATCTGAAGCAGTTGTACAACGGAGAAGGGACGATCAACCGAGGCAAACCAGCTCAGCGAACAAGCCAACGACCATCTGAGCTACCGACACATTCCTCTAGAAAAAACTAGCGATCTCTTCAAGCAGTTGGAAATTGTAATACGGTTCGTTGGGAGCAGGGCCGAATTCGTACCAGAGAAACTCATTCCAGTAGACCTGACCGAAACGTTTTTCCCAATTATGGTTCACTAGGTAACCGGTAGCAACTAGAATTCCCATCCGCTGATTGATGGATGAGAAAAAATGAATAGTCAAAGTGGCTAGCGCGCTATCTGCACGAAGGGCACATAGAGATTATAGTTGAACGGTCGATACCACTACTGACAATCAGGACTTCATATTGTACTCACCGCCTGACGCGCAGAATTCAAATTCAGTTCTGCCTGTGTTTTCCTATTCAAGTACTGTTCTTCCTCAAGAGCGTAGGTAAGCTGCAACCAAAGTTGCAGCGCAACGGAGGAGCATCCATCGAAATCAGTTATGCTCGTTCGACTCGTAACGCGGGGGAAATCCGGATCGAGCAATGTGGAGTTTGTATCATTCCTGTCGAGGTCAGTCGAAGGAGGTCTATTTGTTTCCTCTCCGGTGCTGGTTCTCTTCTCCAGATCTTGACGACTTTGAAAGCGTTCTGAGTAGGACTTTGGAGGCGACCCAGAATCGATAGGCAACATTGCCCATGGTTTGCTTGCCAATGACCGACTTCGAAATTTCGGAAGCTCAGACCAAGAAGGGCTCATAGGCTGGTCAGATGATAAAGGAAAGGCATTAGAGACGAAGCCAATACAGAGGGATTTCAAGTTACATGTTAGAAATGTCGATACAAATAGTTTCTGAATCCAGCAAACGTGAAGTAGATCCGGCGGAACATTTAACAATGACAATCAGTGCCGATCAACTGCAGAACCTAGCCTACCTTATAGCTCATCCGTACTTAGCCAAGCAGATATAGTTCAACCTGGATGGCATGATGGGTGGATATAATTCATATGGACCCACATCAAGAAACCAGACATGCCATCGCCGAAAATCGCAACGGGACTACTGGTGATGATCATCAATGTCGGAACACCGAGCTACTGCTGAGAGGAATTTTGCGTTGATTGAAACCGAGTACCTAGTCTCACGGCTTGAACTTCGTGACCGACCTTGAATACTTGTCCCTTACGTCCGGTCTGCATTCCCTTTTAGACCAACAGATGTAGGTGTCTCTGAAAACGACAAGTGTTCAGAAACATCGGCGTCATTATTTTGTTAACCAAACGAACTAGTGTCAAGGAATGCGGGTACTGTGTGAACAGTAACAAAAGTCTGGGTAAGCAACTTTGTTTCGTTTAGGTTATGCGATAGTCAGGTGAATTAAAGCATTCACATATCAGTGGTATTGCGACATTTTCTTATGATCGGGAGGGGGTGGTTATGGCAGAAAAAGTAATCAACATCGTCACACATCAAACGCACAAATGTCATAGGTTCCAGCGTTATAGATTTGTCCACAGATGAGGAGGTTAAGTCGCAGGTTATGAGTGACAGCTTCATGTGTTTTACGTATGATGCAAGCGCGTCTCAAAAAGATAATTGTGGGCATGCAAGTAGTGATAAAGTGTCGTGCGTTCACCCATGTTTTTGAAACCGTTAATTCGGCAGTCACGACGAGTGTGACCAACAGATATGTAGTGAGTAATCCTACTCATGCAGTGACCACAGAGGACGGAGCCTGAATGTGGCGCCATTGGACCCCGTATTGTGATCGAATGAATTAAATAATCAAAGGAAATAATTATATTCGAAACTAAATTGAATGAACTGTAAGGATAACAGTACTGAATAGCCTCCCATTCACAAGCTAATGCGAGCTTCGAGGGGCGAAAAAAATCAAGAAATATGCAGTGTGAAGCCAATGAGGTAAATAAGCTTTATAGCTTAAATCCAACGCAGCCTTGTATGGATCCTTCCACTCGGTGGATAAACTATGGCAGAACTACGTAACCGCTTATTCGGACACCCAGTTTGAAAAAAAGTCAACTCCGTGAAAGGCTCTTATGGTTTCAGTTCCCAATTTTAAAATGATGTATACTAGACACAGAAATTAGCAGTAAATTATGGGTAGGCATAAGTTTACACGAACTCAAAAACAACTGTGTTTCGTCCGAAGCAAATTATGCAACTTTCCACCTTTTTGAAGTATGATGGGAAATGCGCACATCAGTTTGACATGCACAATTATAAGAAAAAATCGCCCCACTATTATATTTCTAGCAGTACTGCCCAAACGGCGTCAAATCTTCCGTGACGAAACGATGGTTGACGTTACCCATTTAGGGGCTTTTAAATGTAGTTAAGTCACTTATGTAAGATTTCGGGTTCTAGAACCACATACCACTTTGCCCAAAAGGATGTTTCATCATTTTACGAGGTTATCTGCTCTCTCGTCATTCCACATCTACAAAAAATTGCAAATGATCGCATTCCTGGAATGATGCTACAAGAATCTTGCATCCTAGATGAATCTCGGTGTCAAGTTATGTCCTCGGAAGTGTGAAACATTTTGGATTTGTGCCTGAATTTAAACAGCTCTCGGAACATCTTCAGTTAGAGGAGAATCAATGATAAACCGCACTTGAGGCGGTTTAGGTTTTCTAGTGAGCCATCTTACGGACTTTATCAAGACGCCACATGGGAAGTTTTAGGATCGTATAGCATGAAAAACATACGACGTTAAATTGACTTGACTATACCACACGATCGAGACGCAAAAATTCGGATTAGGGAACAAAGGGGCTCAGGTTGGACGAGTAAGCAGCTGGCTTCACTGAACAGTTAGAGTTATGCGATGTCCTGATGCGAACAATTTCCCTATGATGTGTATTCGAGTGTCTCAATGACTGGGATTTTAAGTCACACACAGATCACCAACCATCCAATAAAAGCAAGAGCGTCCCATTCGAGAAGACGACCTTCTTCATTGTGACCTCTCAAGAGGACTGATCCGGCTCACGCCCTTAAGAGTGCTAATATATTCTCTCTTCCAATCAAACAAGTGTTACAATGACGAATGAGTTGCAAGACAGACTTACCAGCTGCGAATGGAGTGAACTAAATTGAGCTCCTTGTTCACGATTATTTAACCTGTATTGAAGTTGTTCCAGATCGTCCAGGCTGAACGATGAAAACGCGGGAAGTGAGTACAGGGATTCTAGTTCGAATAATGGTTATAATGTCATTCGAATAAGTAATAAAAAACCAAGAATCCCTTGTTTACCAGACGTCCTGAGAGCAGTGTAGCCCTCAGCCACGTGTTATTTATGACAATTAGTCAGTTCTTCAAATATATCCCATCGGAGTACAAAAATTTGGTTATTCTGATGGCACAACTTCTGCCTGAATGATGTGCAACCCACGGGTGTTGTCCGTCCGCAGAACAAGTCGCCATCCATCCTAACCATGTAGCCCGTCTCACCAAATCCAAATATCCCGTACATTACCCGCTCCCTAGTGTGAAAGAAATTTTGTTTTCTTTTACAGTCCTTGCTACCACTTACGATAGGTTCATTTGATCAATTCACCCCGATGTTTGTCAGACGGCGTGGGTCATAGTTTATTTTGACAAGTTTATGAAAATGGGCTCTGTGTATCACAACTGACCACTCTCAGCAAACAGCTGAACAAAACAGATCCGTCCAGGGGAAAGGCCTAGTTGAAAAAACGTCACTGAGTATGTAATCAAAGAAATCGCGGGACTGGATAAGTTTATTAGGTAACTCAAAACCAGTTTTTGGACAGTTCCGTTGCGGATTAGCATGCGTCTATCTATCTGAGATACTCGTCACCACATGATGTGAATTCCGCGGCTGAAGGATAATTGGCGTCATATCCAAACTACTTTCGAGTTAATCACACTGCTAAACAGCCGCTCGTGGCCAAACGTTTGTGTCAGAAGGTCCTGGATTCGAATCTCCTCGGAAGTTTGCGGGATATGCATTGCTGATGGCCGAGGGGGCGAGATGGCCGAAGTGGTTAGAGCGCGGATTACTAACCTGAAGGTCCGCGGTTCGAATCCGACCTCCGCCACTCGACTTCCCCTGTCTAGGCTTGGGCAACCTGGCAGTATCCCAGCCCTCGTGCTTCCTTCGGGTGGCATGGCAGCTAGGCACCGGAAGGGTGCTACAGCTGAACGCTTTATCTTTTTTTACCAATAAGGATGAAACAGCCGTCTTCACTTTGAGGATGAAACCTCAATTGAAATTATATGAGACACCAGTAGAACACCAGTTATTCACCACCTCTGCTTGCATGGATACGCATTGCAATTGTGATTTAAGCATGTGTGCATGCATCGCAGTTCTAAAGGAGGTGTGCGAGTCAAGTAGGCAGAACGGGTGAATAAACGTCCAATCGTCACCAGAGTGGAGTGTATTGTAATCAACATGAACGTTCTAAACGGTACTATCCCACACAAGCTGTCCTCTATCCGTATACGGCAGATGAAACCAATCATGGGATATTTTTTCACAGTTTAAGTCGGTAATATGGTTTATTTTAGTTAATTGCATAGCTCACTTCGGGTTGCATGTGAGGAGAACGCGAAATCGTGCACGTTCTGTATTCCAAAATCTATGGCAAGCTAGGCCCTCTGGCCGGTAAGGAAGAGCAAAATCTAACGACTTGTAACTTTTGGAAGTTCCAATTTTGAATTCCGCTCGAATGTGGTGGAATGAATTTGCACGGAATCAACAAAATTTATGAGACAGTGGACGTTCAACAGCCGAAACACAGAGTGGTTGTAATCTTCAACCCCCTACCGTGGATTCTGGTCGTTGCCATCCGAAGATTTGTCACATATATAGGAAACCACGAACATACACAGGAAAGTAGGTTGTATTTTTGTAGGAATCTTCCCCGAAAGACCGATGGAACCTTTTCACACCAGATAATAAGTATACTGAAACTATGGTCTTCGTGACATAGGCTTCAATCACGTATTCGAACCCGGGATACCCAGCACCAGGTCACCCACTCATTTGAGATTGTACCACAATGAGACAATGAATTCATGAAACGAAAAGTGACTAAAGGTGTCGAAGAGCATCAATATTACCGAACAACAAAATGAACTGAGATAGTACCTTTAGAGACGGCGTATCCTGCAGCTAAACAGGGCACATGAATCTGAAGTGTTCTCAATACATCATATCAAACACTGTTTTTCATAAAGCTTCAGTGCCCGGATTTCAGTTAGTGATGTAGTTACCCGTTGAGCAATAATTTTACCCTCCATTTTGATAGCTAAGGATTTCCCTACCTCTGGCCTTCTAAACGTTCACCATAGAAATTTAGCTTCTAGTTCCATTCCCGTCCATTACAATCCATCGAAATCTATAGTGTAATTGTGGCAGATTCGGATGGATGGGTCCGGAGGGGCATATGCACGGTGAAACACAGACACCTCTCGGATAGACAAGTTGGGTCTGTCTGGAGTTGACAAAGTGCGCCATCTCCCAAAAAAGAAAGGCACATGGGCTTTCTGCCACTAGACTACACAGGAAAACGAGGCGCACCTTCAGAAGGAGGATTTGAACGCATACTCCATGTGACTACTTTACTGAAGGACTTCTGCGACCTTGTCACTCCAGATGGTATGCGTTTTCAAATAACGTCCATACCTGCTTCAATCAACTACTCCAATTCACACTACTATGGACCGCATTGTCTGACTGTTGTTTGCCGAGTGGGTCATACAGTAGCTGGATACCTAAAAGAACAGCAGCCACTTGCATTGTCAAGTGTTTCAACTACTACTGGAATAAGTCGATAAGGATTCAGTGCATCAACCAAACATTTGTCATAGGTCAGTTCAGAAACTGTGCACCATTTCTGCTGCTGCATATTCGCTTACCGAGGAGAGAGAGGATAAGGGAATGATGGTCATATGTTGCAGGCGTCCAAGCAGTTCACTGATGTCGAATGATTCTGACTGCCTAGTACAGGAGAGATTGAAAGCTAGGCAGTGTCGGCGATAGGCAGCGAGTCAGTAAGTACGGATGTTTCAGTAGACTGGTGCTCAAGAAATACAACCTGAGAGCATAAGAGTATTGGTCAATATCACGGATTCTTTATAGGGACACTCAAGCTCAATCGGTTCCATTTAGCCGCAGAGACAGTCACCGTCAACTGGGAGATGTAACTACAAACCTGTAGGTGTATTACCAGGACGGCTCCTAATTTTGAGAGGTAAAGAGATTAAAAAGGCTGACAGGAATTCAAGGAAAATTTCGAAAGAGAACCGTACCGAGACTGAAGTTCCTTTAGGGTTCGTTCGTTGAAAGCTGGACTACCGGAATTCGGACCACTTTTGACGTCTGAAAGTCGGGTATAGAACCAATGGGAAAGTCCAAGGATGACGAGCGACATAATTCCAAAGACTGCGGTAGTCAGCGGTGAAGGCAGGAGCTGAGGTTCTGAAGTGAAACAATAACCATCGATAAGTTAGCAACGCGTTCCGAATATAAAACTCTGGGGAAAGATTCCAATATTACCATCATACTGTTGTCACCATATTGTTATCAACATAGATCTGTTGTTTCCACAGACTATGAAGTTTGATGGAAGACATAAATCGGCTCGGAGAAAAGCGTAAAAACTAGATGTTAGATATGAGAATACGAAATTTGCTGGATTTTCGGAGGAGGTCGCTAGGACTGCTATGTACATGCCACGTTTTTCATGCAGTTTGCGGCTGAGTTACACTGCATCAACTTGAAAAGTTACAGAATGCCGCAGCCAAGTTAAACACAGGCTGATAATTGTCATACACCGTTCAAGAGCACAGAAACGACGCCTTACAGTGCTGTCTTGCCAACCAACTGCCCCGGTGACACTGTATAAATAGAACCCACTAAGCTATCGCATTGAATGTGGTGAACGATGCAGTTAAAATAAATTCCTCCCCAATTCCGCATGTGATTCAAAGTAAATGTTTGTATGGGATTATGAGTAAGAGGGTCGCTGGATACGTACGGTGTTTTCCATCTTGACAGGACACCCCATACAAGAGGACGATTGACCAAAAATAGATTTGTGTGAATGGTATACAATAAGGTCTGTTTTCAACCACACATGACTCGTATGGTCATTTTGGAAACATCGTACTTTTTCACATGAGGAAAATAGGTCTTCGATAAAATAACCCGAGTGTCAGTCCTACAGTGTCGCAATGAAAAACAAACTGCGAAATTTAGATATCAAGGGGCAGTGTAACTCTTCGGGTTCCATCCGAAGATGAATATTTTTTGGCACATCTTAGCCAGACATCAGCTCACCTTTGAATTTCGGTTACGTCACTTAAGAAACTTATTCAACAGATTAAAATGAAAAAGGTATAAGAGAACGATGACATTTGACTAGGCGAATAGACAAGGCACTATCCTCAGACAATGGGTTTCGCACTGAAGCAACGGCAGATTAAACAGACCTCGGTAGCTCATCTGTTAGGGTGCCAAGGAGTTGCAATCAGACATGAGCAGCCTAAATGATATCAACCCCGAACTCGATCTATTACGGTTAGCTGAGGACTGAGACTGATGCCGCAACAGCTTCACACGCATTTCGTTTTACCGACTTCTGTTGGCGGAAAAACTCGATGAATAACCGACTGGTAGGCTAATATGGATCAGTAGATCTAGTGGGATTGGGCAAGTCACTGTCAATCCATTCTTAGTTCTGAAAGAAACAGACCTAAGTTGCACGCTGTAATCAGGCAATTATTGTATTCGGGTGACGAATCAATACAAAGGGTGTGAAGGAATGACTTAAAACCAAATATTTGCAGCGGTGAATTGTGGGTGGTCCTAAAGTCAAAGGCAAATGATCAGTCACGAAAGATGAATCAAAAGATGGTGGGATCAAAACAGTGCAGATATGATCAATGTTTTTCATTAAGTGAGAACATTATCATTCGTACAACGTCCTAGGGGTTTGAGGAGTCCCGGGGAAGCACAAGCGAATCTTCGATCAAAGGACAAAACAGTGTGCATATTTTTTACAGAAAATAGTGACGGGGGTGTTTCGTGTTAGAAACAACGAGAAAAGCTAAGGGAGAATTACCATAAGAGAGAGACAGAGAGGGCTCAGTCCAGTCACCTCAGCACCATTGTACCTCGGTATTTATCGCATTGTTTAACTAACAAATTTCCATTTTTCACGGTTTACTAATATGGAGACTATTTGGAATAGTGTTCATGCTGTTTGATACCCTTATCTGCAACGATGGTTTCTTTAGCACAACCACACAAACGTTCACGTTAACACAGAATACAGGTCACCCTTCCGTCTGAAATATCACCCATTAAGGTTGTAGGAAACGAGTACGAAGGAGCACGCAGAGCGTGTCTACTTGTCAGCGACTGTCTCAGTTAGGCAACCTTTGCCATCGGGTTGATAGGTAAAATGCGAACTCCCCAACCGAAACCGAGGACTTTTGACAAACTTGACCATGCTGTTCCCCAACAGGGAGGACGCTCTCCAGAAGTCGGAAAACACGAATACCATTTGGCATGATAAGTAGTCTCTGTTTAGCCATAATGAACCAAAGTGTTCAAAAGCCAAGTCTAACCCCGCTTGCCACCTCAGGTACACAGTCCTGATACACCAGATAGGCCTGACAACCAAAGGGTCCCATTGCTAGTCTGAGATACGACAAATCATAAGATGTACGATGGCGTGAGTGCAACGGGGATTGGTCCAGTTTTTTTCAGCCAACGCTAGGAGCACCTACAAGTTTTCTTAGCCGAAGTCCAGCTTTGCGACCGGCTAGCCTAGAGCCTAAGATGAACAATTCATGAGAAATAAGATGTTCCTGTCCGTCAGCTGGGGAATGCAAATCGTTTAGTTGAGTCGAAAAACACTGCCGAACACTGCTGAGGTAATGTGGAAAAGCTAACGATTATTAATGTAAAGGCAGGCACACCAGTTGAATATTCATACTTACTTGTTGGAGAACCGAACAAAATGGCATCCAGAGCTTTCAACATTAGCTTCCTCTTATCGATCGGATTTCTTATCATCAACACATCGGTCAGATAGCTCATGTTCTGCATGGCAAGTCTAGTGAAATGGAAACAATAGGAGAATCAATCAGTCCACCTTATTCAGAGTTAGTCGATTGGAAACTAACTAGTCTTGAAATCTATGCTAATCATTAGTATACACGAAGAATATGATGAGACGAAGTGAATCACATCACATGGGAGTGAAAAACAACAATTTAAAGACCACCTTCTAATAAGAACTTTTTTCCAACTCCCCGAATTTGTTGCTACTGGAATGTATGAGACACTGCTCCCGCAAAAAAGACCACACAAGCGAAGAATAAACTCGCTTTCTTCGCAAAGCACACGTAAAGTTATTGCTAATGATAGTCAGTAATCTTAGTTTACTAGGCTACTGCTTCGTGTGTACCAGTAATTTTTCTCGTGTTTTCCTTATCCAACTCGCTTTCAAAGCACACGTAAAGTTATTGCTAATGATAGTCAGTAATCTTAGTTTACTAGGCTACTGCTTCGTGTGTACCAGTAATTTAATTTGTGTTTTCCTTATCCATACGTAAGTAGATAGTATGAGGTTGTATATTCGTATTCTTATACATCCATAT